>NW_012269179.1:4713-6773 GCF_000151885.1 Dipodomys ordii
TTCTTTCTTTCTTTCTTTCTTTCTTTCTTTCTTTCTTTCTTTCTTTCTTTCTTTCTTTCTTTCTTTCTTTCTTTCTTTCTTTCTTTCCCTTCCTTCCTCCCTTCCTTCCTTCCTCCCTCCCTTCCTTCCTTCCTTTCTTTCTATTTTTTTTTTTGGGGGGGGGTGTCCGGTTATGGGCCTGAACTCTGGGCCTGGGCGCTGTCCCTCAGCTCTTCAGCTCAAGGCTAGCCCTCTATCACTTGAGCCACAGCGCCACTTTTGGATTTTTTCTTTTTGCTTATGTGGTGCTGAGGAATCGAACCCAGGGCCTCATGCATTCAAGGCAAGCGCTCTACCACTGAGCCACCTTCCCAGCCCTTTCTTTCTTTCTTTCTTTAATTATCTTATTGTAAAGATACTGTATAGAGGGGTTACAGTTACATGAGTAACGGAATGAATACATTTCTTGTCAATCATTGTTACCCCCCCTTGTTTTTCTCCCACTATCCCCTGCCTTTTGTTTGTCAGTCATGGGGCTTGAACTCAGAGCCTAGGTGCTGCCCCTCAGCTCTTCAGTTCAAAGCAACCACTCTACCACTTAAGCCATAGCGCCACTTCCAGTTTTCTGGAAATAAGAGTCTCATAGACTTTCCTGCCCAGGCTGGCTTTGAACCATGGTCCTCAGATCTCAGCCTCCTGAGTAGCTAGGATTATAGACCTTAGCCACCTGTGCCTGGCAGTTTTATTTTTTAACCATATAGTTATGGTAAAAAAAAAAACAACTTCCTGCTTTTACCATGTAGTTATGAAAGATGTTAAGTATTGATCTTGCACATATAGTGAGAGAAGGCACAGGGGGGGGCTTTCCTGGAGGAGGCTGGGAAAGGGGCACACAGAGTTTCCTGGAAATTTTTGATAACTTTTTTTTTTCTTGATTGGGAGCGGGGCTGTTCTGAAGCTTGAATTTAGGGCCTGGGTGCTGTTCTGAGGTTTTTCTTTTCTCAAGGCTAACACTCTATTACTTGAGCCACAGCTCTACTTCTGCCTTTTTCTGTGATGAATTAGAGCTAAGAGTCTCATAGACTTTCCTACCCAGGGTGGCTTTGAACCATGATCTTTAGATCACAGCCTCCTGAGTAGCTAGAATTGCAGGTGTGAGCCACTGGCTCCCGTTAAAGGATTTGTGTTTTGACAGAGAAGTTGAGGAAACCTAAGGAGGAAGGGTTTGTAAGAATGAGACTCTGGGGAGCAGCACAGGAGAGGAAGGTATGGGGGAGGCGGCCGGAGGTGAGTAGGGTTGTGAGCGAGGTGGCTGGGGGTGAGGGGAAGGCACCCTGCACCTCCATACCTGCACGAAGGCTCCCAGGATTTTCCGAGCTTCTTGGTAGAGCTTGTCTCCCTCCCAGTGAGGGTTGAGTCTCTTCAGTTCTCTGGCCAGCCGGTTGTGCTCACGGAGAAAGAGTGTGTGGGCAGTAGCCAGTAGGATCTGCTCCGAGGCACGAGAATCTCCTGAAAGCCCACAAGGCAGGAAAGTGGGTTCTCCCTGAGCAGCCTCAAGACCCGGGGACCCCACCGAGAGACAGAGGTACCCCCACAGATGGAGGGTGGGAGCCACAGTTTTGCTTCTCTGTTCTATATTCATGCTTTTAGCTATGTGATCTTAACATTTACTCTCCTCATTTGGCAATGTGGGGCTCTAGGGCCTACAAGGATTTGGTAAAGGGCAGGCTCTGAGTTCAAGCCCCAACACTGGTACAAACAAATGAAAGAAAACTCAAACCAAACAAGAAGAAGGCTTCAGGATTGCAGCTTTGAGGGGAGAGCCTGGATGGTAGTGAATTCTTCTGGGCAGAAGTGGCGGGAGAAGGATCTGGAGGTGAGGCCTACTGGAGAAGGAGCGAGGAACAGGAAGATGAGATGTCCGAGGCCGGGGCTGGGTGGGGGGAGTTCACTCTCCTGGCATCCTCTAAGCTTCAAGAAAGCTTATACGGGCTGGGAAGGTGGCTCAGTGGTAGAGCGCTTGCCTTGCATGCCTGAGGCCCTGAGTTCGATTCCTCAGCACCACATAAGCAAAAAGAAAA
>NW_012269180.1:0-489 GCF_000151885.1 Dipodomys ordii
TAGGGTGAGGGATAGGGTGAGGGTTAGGGATAGGTTTAGATTTAGGATTTGGGTTAGGTTGACGGTGAGTGTGAGGGTTAGGGTTATGGTTAGGGTGAGGGTTAGAGTTAGGATTTGGGTTAGTGTGAGTGTGAAGCTGAGTATTAGGGTTATGTTTAGCATTTGGTTTAAGGTTAGGGTTAGTGTTAGGATTAGGGATAGGGTTAGGGTTACCTTGAGGGTTAGGGCTAGTGTTAGATTTAGTGATAGGATGAGGGTGAGGTTGGGGATGAGGATTAGGGATAGGGTTAGGGTTATTGTTAGTGTTATGGTTAGGGTTACGTTTGTGGTGAGTGTGAGGGTTATGCTTAGGTTTAGGATTAAGGTTAGTGTTAGTGTTATTGTTAGGGTTAGGGTTAGAGTTACAGTGAGATTGAGGTTGAGGGTGAGGGTTAGGTTTAGGTTTAGAGGTAAGCTTAGGGTGAGGGCGAGGGTGAGGTTTAGGGTTAG
>NW_012269180.1:1065-1387 GCF_000151885.1 Dipodomys ordii
TTAGGGTTAGTGTTATTGTTAGGATTAGGGTTTGAGTTATGGTGAAGGTGAGAATGGGTGTGAGGGTTAGGGTTAGGTTTAGGGTGGGGTTTAGGGTTAGGGTTAGAGTTAGGGTGAGGGTTCGATTGAGGATTAGGGTTCCGTTTTGGGTTAGTGTTAGGTTTAGGGTGAGGATGAGGGTTAGGGTTAGGATGAGGATGAGGGTTAGAATTAGGGTTCGGGTGAGGGCTAGGGTGAGGGTTAGTATGAGGGTGAGGCTGGGGTTGAGGATTAGGGTTAGGGTTAGGGTTGATGTTAGGGTGAGGGTGAGTTTTAGGGTTAG
>NW_012269181.1:0-358 GCF_000151885.1 Dipodomys ordii
GTCATTGCTTCCTTTTCAAGCTTGGTTCTGTCCAAAGAAAAGAAAGCATATGGTGGACTTAAATGTGCTTGAGAATCTGGTGCAATGACATGGGATGTAGAGATTGGGAGTATCATGAATTGAGGTAGCATAGGTAGAATTAGTGAGACCTCATCTCAAAAAACAAGCAGAGTGGAAGTGTTGTGGTTTACTCCTGTCATGTATTATGCTATAGGCATTGGTGAGATCACTATATGAGATTGTCCATAGCAAATATATCATACTCTATCTGAAAAATAAACTACAAGGAGCTGGAAGTGTGGTTCAAGTGATAGAGTGCTTACTTAGCAATCTTTAGGTCATGAGTTCAAATCATTGT
>NW_012269181.1:2138-4404 GCF_000151885.1 Dipodomys ordii
TTTGTGTTTTGAATGGTCTGCTTACACTATAATGGGTTTCTTGCTCAATTGAAATGGATGTGTGTTCTCCTGTTGGGTGGAGATGTGTCAGAGTTACTAGCTTTATAGTGTTGCTGTTAATCTACTAAGTTGTCCCAACTTTTACTGAAGGCAAAGTATTAAACTCCCAACTATTATTGTTGAAATCTATTTCCTCCTGCAATTCTGAAAGCTATAAGTATTATATATTTCTAATGTATTGACTTTTTATTATTAAAAGTAGTCCTTAACTTTGGTCTGCTTATTTGGTTAAAATGTATTTTTATCAAATAATGTTATGGCAATTCCATCTTTCTAGCTGTATGTGCAAGATACATTTTCCATCCTTTATCTTATTTCTGTTTGCTTGATTTGGATATTAAATGTTTCCATAACTTGTAAATTTGAATTAAGTAAAAAAATTTAAGTGTGCTTTCTTAAAAAGTACTGATTTACAGTCTGAAATTGCTGTCTAAATGAATGTAAGTTGAAAGTTTTTTTTTTTTTTGGTCCGGTCGTGGGGCCTGAACTCTGGGCCTGGGTGCTGTCCCACAGCTCATCAGTTCAAGGCTAGCACTTTATCACTTGAGCCACAGCACCACTTCTGGCTTTTTTCCTTTTGCTTATGTGGTGCTGAGGAATCGAACCCAGGGCCTCAGGCATGCAAGCCAAGTGCTCTACCACTGAGCCACCTTCCCAGCCTATGTTGAAAGTATTTAAAAGTTGAACCTGCTGTTCATTTTTATTTGCTAGATATGGATGGTCACTTGATTTCTTTAAGTCATTTTTTCTTTTTTCATTAAAATGTTTCTTACCTAACTGAAAATTGTTGAACGTATATATGTAAGATTATTTCTCTACTACCTACTTTTTCTATACTGATACAATATCTACATTAGCCTATGTGTCACATTTTCACCAACACCATCTGTTTCACTGTTCTTTCTAGTAGATCCTGATAGGGTGAGTTCTCCATATTAATCCTTTCAAAATTTCTTTTCATTATATGAACATCTTTTCATGATGTGAGTCACTATATCTACTTAAGCAAAAGTAGGTCTGCTCCTCATGTGAGCAGCATTACGTAATGTACAATTTGTGGGAATTAAAGCTAATAGTTTTATTTTCCAGTTTGTTGAAGTTTCTTTATTTTTTAGCATTACTTTCAACTTTTCTGTACAGTAATTTGTAAGTCTTTAAGGAAATAAAAAGATAAACCATTAGCAAGGATAAAAGCTATGGAGCACGTAAGTTGTGAAATGATTGTTTTTACAGAACATATATAGAGCTTTACAACTCAATAAAAGAGAAAAAATTTAAGGTGAGAAATATTATTGAACAGACTGTTCACCAAAAAATTATAGGAATGACCAAATCACAGATGAAAAGATTCTCTATATCAGAACCTAAAAGGCAAAGCAAACTTGTCTATACACACCACCTTCCATACCACTTGAGGAATGACTTCAGCAAAAACAATGTTATTTGCCTCATTCTTCAGACATCCTTGACACAAAACAAGACAATGTGAACAAGGAGGCAAGGTGGGAGCTGGTGGGATTGTGAGTCAACAGGGAGATCAAGGGCAATGCCTGAGAGGTTCTTAGTGCCTAGAACTGGAAATCTGCAAATACTTGACATAGTTACTGAATCACAATTACATTACAAATCTTGTGCATGACTTCTACAAGCTAAACCACACAGGAAAGTAGGTGCAGACAGAACTCAAGGTGACCAACAGGTGATGTGGTAGCTGTATACCGTCCTCGTTATGTGGAGACAGTGTATAGCTACCGCATCACTTATTTGTCACTTTGAGTTCTGTCTTCACCTACTTTAATTCCAAGTTCAAATAAAGCCATTAGTACAATCATACTTCTTCCTAATATGATACAATACTCTTCATTCAAACACAAACTCCCTAACCCTCTTCCACAAATAGGATGATGAGCTCATTTCCCAAATATGAGATATATTTCTTACATTTCTAGATGATTCACACTCTCTACTGAAATCCTATAGTTTAACTACTGAGTTTTGAAGTATAACATTACATCATGTCCCATCTTCCTGGTATTAATTTTGCTAAATTGTTAATAGTTCAAAAAGTTTAAACAATATTCACTGTACACATATGAAAAAAGAAGTGGGAAATATGAGATGAGGCTGGAGAAAGGATACATTCATAATGCCAAAAGTTGTGATCCCAATCTGGACATTTACACTTACATGACATGGTAAATTCTAA
>NW_012269182.1:0-2515 GCF_000151885.1 Dipodomys ordii
GGTGCTGAGGAATTGAACCCAGGGCCTCATGCATACAAGGCAAGCACTCTACCACTGAGCCATCTTCCCAGCCCCAGATCTCAGTCTTTTTGATAGCTGTGATTTCCGGGCATGAGGCATACTTTTAATTAACCTGTATGGTTATGTACTCATGCTGTCCTTTGTGGACAAGGGAAACAGCTGAGTGCCCATATGTATATTTATACATATACATAAGATACAGAAAATGAGACTACACAGGTGTATGTATGTATGTATGTATCTAGTGTTTGTATGTGATACATACGTATATATGAGATGTCTTATTATTGTCCTGATTATAGAATAATCAATACCCAAGATAAATACAGAAAAATGAATACCTGAGATAAATATTTTCCTACTGTGGAATTAGTATGACTTGATTAGTTCCTTGAAGTAAGTATTTTTCAGATCACTTTTTTTGACTGGGGAAAGCAGAACTGATATTTTAACTCAGGGCACTGCAGTTGCTAATCTGAGCCATAATTCCTGCTTTTTTTTACATTGATGATTTTTTAGATAGGGTCTCAACTCATGCCTGGGCACATATTTGTTCCCTAGTCTGCCTCTTTTAGGCTTTCTGTCATAACTGGGATGATAGGTACACCTGACTGAATAAAGCTATCTATTGTAAAAGGGTTTCCTTGAACTTTCTTGCCTAGGCTTACCTTGAACCTGGATCCTCCAGTTTCAACCTCAGTAATTAGGACTGCAGGCATGAGCCACTGCTTTATTCTTTCTTAATATTCAGAGGATCTCTGTATTCTATTCTCTTTGGAAGTTCAATGGTAGATAGATATATATACATATACATATATATATATATGTATAGGCCATTCTTATTTCAATTTCCCCCAGTATATTTTGCTTATCTTTTTTAGCAAAGTAATCATGAAGTATCTACTTATCTATAACAATTTCTGGTAACCTGTCATGCAGAGTAAAGTCTACTTTATAATCTAAGTAATGATAGTAAACATAAACTGCTGAAAATGAGAAAATTAAATAAAATGGGTTTATATTGTACACTTTCTATGGGAAAATTAAGTAAATATTATACAAGGGTCATGAATTCCCATTGTCTACTTTAGCTTATTTTAATATATTTAATATATTAATATGTTTAATATATTAAATTAATGTATTTAATATTTATATTGACTCCTATTATATATTTACTCAATATTTTATATATATTTACATCACTTTATTTTTTTAGGTCTTAACTGTTCAGGATCTTGTTGATTTTTCCCCTGTTTATCGATGTTTACACATTTACTCTGTTTTGGTAAGTAAAATTTGATGATTCTTATCTTGTTTAGTCCTCTGTGCTTGTGATTTTTTTTATAAGTTTAAAAAGTAAAATAAAAGGAATCTGGTAGACTGTATAATGTAAATTTGTGTAAGTATACTCTAAAATGTTTGTACAGTGACAAATTTGATGCATTTCTCAGAGTAGATCTCCATGATTAAGTGATACATGACTATATTACCAGTTCTCCATTGTCTTTTTGCTGATGTTGTAATACAGTTATCAGTATTTATTTCTGTGTGTATACTCCACATCAAATGGTTCTTATTTTTGCTTAACCCATCACTAATTTCTGTATAAAGATGTAATTCAGTAAGGATGGAAGACAACAGATTAAAGACACCCTGTATTTTGTTCTGTCTCAACAAATCTGAAACAAAAATGTGTACATTGCAAAACTGAACACAAATACAAAGAATAGATAAGATGGCTCTTCCCAAAGCTCAGTAACCAAATCTCAAGATGCAGAAATGGTTGAAATGACAAAGAAAACATTCAAAAATGTAGTTTTAAAATTACCTAAAAGTGGATTCCAATGGATGAATGAAATAATTCAACGCCTAGGTGAGAAAGTCAGTAAAATGGATTAGAAATTTAACAGGGAAATTGAAATTCTTTTTTTTTTAAAGAAATAAAAATAGAAATATTGGAAATGAAAAACTCAATAAGTCAAATAAAAAACACAGTGGAAGGTATTACCAGTGGTTTAGATCAAGCAGACAAAAGAGTATCAGAGATTGAAGACAAGGTCAATTATCTAATATATTTAGATAGCAATAAAGAAAACAGTAAGCAAGATCACTAATTTCCAGAACTCTATGGCAGGATTAAGGGACAAACCTAACAATCTACGGAGTAGAAAAAGGAGCTAAGATGCTGGAGGGGATGTGGATAGAAGGGAACCTTACTTCATTGTTAGTGGAAGTGTAAACTTGTTCAACCTTTTTGGAAACAGTATGGAGGTTCCTCAAAAGACTCCATGTAGAGCTCCCCTATGACCCAGCAATCCCACTTTTGGGCATTTACCCAAATGTTCACAAACAAGACCACACTAAAGCTACCAACACGACAATGTTTATTGCAGCATTATTTACTATAGCTAAGATATGGAACCAACCCAGATGCCCCTCAGTAGATGAATGGATCAAGAAAATGTGGTATATATACACAATGGAATTCTAT
>NW_012269182.1:13775-17496 GCF_000151885.1 Dipodomys ordii
CTTTTTTTCTTTTTGCTTATGTGGTGCTGGGGAATCGAACCCAGGGCCTCAGGCATGCAAGGCAAGCGCTCTACCACTGAGCCACCTTCCCAGCCCCTCTGATCTTTTTATCTCAAGCTTAATTCTGTACTACTCTGAGCCACAGTTCCATTTCTGGCTTTTTTGATAGTTAATTGGAAATAAGAGTCTCATGGACATTTTTACCTGAGATGGTTTTGAACTGAGAGTAGGTAGGATTACATGCATAAGTCACTGATGCCTTGCTTAATTTTATTCAGAATCTGGACATTAAAAAACATTTTTAAGTTCTTGTTTCTTAATTTTTAACTGAATGACTCTTTTTTGTGTGTTTGTGTTCTCTCCCCACGTCCACTGTCCCCTTTCTGTCAGTCTTACTGTACTGATCCTGATCTTGTTCTGGAGCTGAAGAATCTCATTGTCATTTTTGCAGATACTTTGCAGGTAGGTAATGACCTCACATTCAATTAATAGCTCTTTTAACTGCAAAATATGGAGCAGACTCATTTTTGTTATTTAAATTATGGAAGTAAGTTAGCACTAGTAAATGTTTACCTATGTATTTGTTCCTGAGTTTTGGGAATGACATATAGTGTAATCTGGTAATCCCTTTCAAATGATTCTTTACTATTCTCATTATTTTGTGAAGTTTTTTTTTTTTTTAACAAACTTAACTGCTTGTTGTTTTGCCCATACTTTTTGGTATTTTAGGGTTATGGCTTTTCAGTGAATCGACTCTTTGACCTTTTATTTGAAATAAGAGATCAGTACAATGAAACATTGCTTAAGAAATGGGCTGTAGTTTTCAGGTGAGTATAAGCCATTGTGCCTCTAATGTAAAGAATAATCAACTAATTGATTTTGCATATAAATAAAAATGTCTGTAATTACTATTATGGTAAAATGCATAGAATTTACCATTTAGATTATAGTTTAGGGGCATTAGTCACACCCCTATTGTTGCAACCATTGCCACTATCCATTCCTCCAGAACTTTTTCGTTCCAAAAAAACCCTCACTGTATCCACTTAATAATAACTCCCATTTCCTCCTCTATCTAGCCTCTGCTAACCATTGTTATTTTTTTCTCTAAAATTTGATTGTGTCAGGTACTTCATATAACTGGAATCATACACTGTTCCTTTTTTTGTATCTGGATCATTTCACTTAGCATCATGATATTAAGGCTCATTTATGCTGTCATGTGTAAGAATCTTTCCTTCCTTCCATTCATCCATCCATCATCTGTCTATCACCTACCTATCACATTTTTGTGTCATCATCTTTATTAGGCAGTACTGGAGGTCGAATTCAGGGCTTTGTGCTTGCTAGGCAAGTACTCTACCTTTGAGCCACACCACTAGCCCTCTCTGTCCATTTGTTCATGGACATTTAAATTGTTTCTGCTGGCTATTATGAGGGCTCTTTTACTGAACACTGGACCTGTATTTATTTGAGTCCCTGTTTGCAAATTTTGGGGGCTTATACCCAGAAGTGGAATGTTGGATCATATGGAAAATATATCTTTCACTTTTTGAGAAACTGCTATACTTCTTACTGTACCATTTATAATCATTTAAAAATTGTACTTAATGTTCTTCTAATGTTTGCAAATTTACCAATAAATGATAGTTTACTTATACGGCTGATTCGAAAGTATTTTATAATAGAGACAGAAATTGATAGCTTTTGAATTTGATTTAGAGAAAGAACTATTTATATAACTTTGCTAGATTAAAAATCTTACAATACTCTAAGAGAATTCCTTTGCTAATATTCTTTGTCTGGACATGAGGGCATGGGCTAAAGCATTCTAATATCTAGAAGACTTTCAGTTGCCATGAAAAGAGAAATCTGCCCCCACCTTGATTATTTAATGGTCTCTTTTCCTCTATTCTATCTTTGCCTTCTGTCCTCTTTCTCTCTCTTCAGGAAAACGAAAGATATGCTAGAATTTTCTTCATTATTAAGGCTGAATAGTATTACATTGGCTGAATTGTATTACATATGTGTCCTATTCTCTTTATTTATCTACTCATGAAAACTAAAATTGATTACATATCTAGACCATTGTGAATAACACTGCAGTAAACCATTGGAGTGCAGATATCTGTTCATTATACTGTTTTGTTTTCTTTTTTCTTTTGTTTTTTTGGTCATGGGCTTGAACTCAGGACATGGGCACTCTCCCTGAGCTCTTTGTTGCTCAATGCTAGCCACAGTACCATTTCAGGTTTTTGAGTGGTTGATTGGAGAAGAGTCTCATGGAGACTTTTCTGCCTGAGCTGGTTTCAAACTTCAGTCCTCAAGATCTTAGCCTCCTAAGTAGCTAGGATTTTAGGTGTGAGCCACAGGCACCCGGTTTGGTTTTGTTTCCTTTGGATATATATCCAGTAATGAGATTGCTGATCATATTGATCTATTAATGACTATGCTAATTTACATTTCAAGCCACATCCTTGCCAACACTTACCTTTCTTTTTGAATGATGCCAGGTGATTTCACTGTGTTTTCAGTTTATACACCCATAGTGATTAGTCATGGTAAGCATTTTTTTTTCCATAAAGCATTTTGCCATTTCTGTGTCTGTTCAGGTCCTTTGCCATTTTTAATCTGACAACTTATTTTCTTGCTGTTGAGTTACTTGAGATATATACATTTCTATCATTTTTTTATTGGATTTGGGGCTTGAACTCAGGGTCTGGGCACTGTACCTGAGCTTTTTTGCTGAAGGTTAGCACTCTACCACTTTGAGCCACAGCTTCACTTCCAGTTTTCTGGTGGTTAATTGGAAATAAGAGTCTCACAGACTTTCCTGCCTTGTCTGGCTTTGAACTGTGATACTCAGATCTCAGCCTTCTGAGCAGCTGTTATTACAGGTGTGAGCCACCAGTGCTTGGCCCTTATATATATTTGATATTAATCCCTTATCAGATATATCAGTTATATTTTGGCAAATATTTCTTCTCATTTTGTAAATTGTTTCTTCATTCTCTCAGTTGTGTTTCTTGTGTTGTACAGAAGCATTTTAGGTTGACACTGTCCCATTTATCTGCTTTCGCTTTATAGCTGTGTTTTGGGAGTTTGAGGAAAAAAATCGTTACCCAGACCAATGTTGTGGAACTATTTTATATCATTGATTGCTTAACCCTAGTATAGTGTTTTGAACAGAATAGGAACTTTTTTAAAAAAGAATTTAGTCCTGTAAACAGACCATTTTAAGACTATATTAATGTTTTTAGATATTAAAGTCTCATTCATTAAATTATCCTTTTTGAATAGTAACTGATTTCCTGGTAGTTGTATAAAGGAATATTATATGGACTTCTGGTACTTTTTTCCTTGTAACTTGCCTTTTTTTTTTGTCAGTCATGGGGCTTGAACTCTGGGCCTGGGCGCTGTCCCTGAGCTCTTCAGCTCAAGGCAAAGTGTTCTACCACTTGAGCCACAGTACCATTTCCGGTTTTCTGGTGATTAATTGGAGATAACAGTTTTTAAACACTACTTAGAGCAGAATAGAGTCATGGGAAATTC
Organism: Dipodomys ordii; assembly: GCF_000151885.1. NCBI lineage: Eukaryota > Metazoa > Chordata > Mammalia > Rodentia > Heteromyidae > Dipodomys > Dipodomys ordii. The sequence goes on from NW_012269182.1 coordinate 17,328, forward strand.
TCATTCTATTTTAAAGGAGAAGAGTGTTTTTTAAAATTACTTTGTATGCAGTCATGAATTAAACTCATGTCTTTATTTAACCTTTCATTAAGATTATAATATTTTTTTGCTGGATATAATTTACTACCAGAAGCATATCTTTCTCTTGATTCTTTTTTTTGGGGGGGGC
>NW_012269183.1:0-3378 GCF_000151885.1 Dipodomys ordii
GCCACTTCCGGTTTTCTAGTGGTTTATTGGAGATAGGAGTTTCACGGTCTTTCCTGCCCGGGCTGGCTTTGAACCTCGATTCTCAGATCTCAGACTCCTGAGTAGCTAGGATTATAGGCGTGAGCCACCTGCGCCCGGCTCAGGTCCCACTTTTAGGTCAGTAAAATCTCTGTGTTTCTGGATGACATGGCCCCTCCAAGTCAGGCAGAGAACAAGCCTAGTTTACGCCACCAATAGCCAAGGTCACAGGAGCTGGGCACTGAACTGTGAGACCTTTTTCTGATGATCATTTGTAAGCAGCCTTTTAAGTCTGTTGCTGGCTTGTTCCTGAGGTTAAATGTGGTTTATATCAAGGAGCAGTTAAGAGAAAGGAATAGAAACCAGCTGTTGGCAGTTGCCCTTTGTCATGTGATAGGACACGAGGCCTAATCTCTTATTTGTGGACCTGAGCTCTGTTTTTGACCAGGTAGGATCAGCTTGTTTTTCCTCTGGGGTCTGTATGTCACTGATGGCTGGAGAAGAGATAAACTGTGGGAGCCAGAGGCAGAGCTGCTTCTATATGTGGTCTAGACATGGATCGTCATTGGATTCCACCCCTTATCTGAGGACCCAGACAAAGAACTTGGACCTAAAACCTCTGTAGTTGACAGAGCAGCTCTGTCCCCATTACTAGTGGTTCCATAGTCTGGCTGGCAGTATCATTTGGGCCATGTGTGGTCTATGTTGATTTTTTTTGTTACTGGGAAGCAAGTTACCAAGTAACTTGGTGATCTCAGGGTTATAAGCTCACAAAAAGTTTGAGATGGGTTATCCAAGTTTTCAGCACCTCCCACAGCTGAGATGCAGATGTTAGCAGCCATGTGTTATCCCAAATCCACTTCCGGATTCTTTGGACTTGTAGCACGATCCAGTTCCTTGTGATTGATTACAGGATGAAGGCCTGTAGTCTCCCTACTGTCCTATAGGCCCACTTCCCTGTCACATTGAATTTTGTTGGCTCCTACTTTCTCTGGCTCTTGAACCACTTGCAAGTGAATGCCTTGTCTTGCAGTGGGCTCCTGAGGTGTTCACTGAGCTATGGAGGGTCCTTCCAAGATTGAGCTCTTTTTCAGTGTCTACTTAGGGGTTTACCTCCCTGTTTCCTGTTTTCCTGTTTCACTCTGTGGTGATTTCATGCTTTGTACTGTCGAAGAGTCAAGGGAGCCACTCCATGCACGAGCATCTCATGTGGAGGAGCTGGAACATCTGCGATGGGATTTTGCTCAGCAGCAGCAGCAGGACAGAGCCCAGCACGAGTGTGAACTGGAGCAGTTGAGAGTCTATTTTGAGAAGAAATTGAGGGATGCTGAGAAGACTTACCAAGAAGACTTGACCCTGTTTCAGCAGCGGCTGCAGGAGGCAAGGGAGGATTCTCCCCCAGGGTCCGCAGAGGTCAGGTAGAGTAGGCAGCTTCTGTCTTCTGAGTGGGTGTCTAAAATGTGGGGACCTTGAACTGGGTTTGCATCTCTTTTGCTTATGACCTTGTGTCAGTGGAGATCAGTAGATGTATGTTTCAGGAATGTACTCTATGGTCTGTACAGAGACTGAAAAGCACTCTGTAATCTAGGCTTACTTGCCAGTTCTGTAATTCCAGGAGTGATATGCAGACTGGTATCACACACCTTTTCATGGATACCTTAGGTTGGTGCACTTGACTCAAATTCAGAGTGGGCATGGTGGGAAGAAAGGAGAGTGCTAACGGCTTTAAACATGTTTTTTCTCCTAGTTCATCCTGTATATCTTTAGAAGAGACATCTGGAAGAGAAAGAAGAGAGCACCTTGACCAACTTGATTTTCATCTTGAACAGCAGCAGGTGACAAGCTAATTATTAGTTATTTAATTACTTTTTGGTGTTGGTCCTGGGGCTTGAATTCAGGGCCTGGGTGCACTGTTCTGGAGCTTTTTCACTCAAGGCTAGCAACTCTACTACAACTCCATTTCTAGCTCTTTGGTGGTTAATTGGAGATGAGAGTCTCATAGATTTTCCTTCCCTGGCTGGCTTTTGAACTTCAGTGGTCCTCAGATCTTGGTCTGTTCCCCCTTCTTTTTTTTAATTGGTCGTGGGGCTTGAATGCTGGGCCTGGGCACTGTCCCTTAGCTCTTCAGCTCAAGGCTAGTGCTCTGCTACTTGTGCCACAGCACCACTTTCAGTTTTCTGAGTGGTTTATTGGAGATAAGAGTCTCATGGACTTTCCTGTCTGGGCTGGCTTTGAACCTCGATCCTCAGATATCAGCCTCCTGAGTAGTTTAGTATTATAGGTGTGAGCCACCGGCATCTGGCTAGATCTCAGTCTCTTGAGTAGCTAGGATTACAGATGCGTGCCACCAGTGCTTGGCCTCTGATTTATTTTTGATTACTGAGAAAAGGTGGGTATCATTAGTCCTTAATTTAGTCATCACCCTTCCTGTCATAAAATCTCTGTTGTTCTTTCTTCCTCATTGACCTGTCACACATCACTCAGGTACTGTACCCTTCCCTCCCCGTCTCACTTGTCCTGTCTCCTGTCCTGATGTCAGTGCAGCTTCTCTTATCTTGCCTTCCCAGTGCTGTGTACTTGTCTCATCTATGACTTTGACAATCTACAGGGTAGGTGTGAAGCTGTTTTGCTTTGAGTTACAGGTGAGACATCTTTTCATGAGCTCTTATGTTTCTTCTTCTTTGGATTGCTTCTCTGCTGTTAATTTTAGTTGTTAACCTCTGTGGTGCAGCGCTGATCAGTTTTTTGGGATGATGTGCATAGACAGTGTCTTGGCTACCAGCACATATGACTGTTTGACTGAGGTCACTTGATAGCAGTTCTTGGAAATGCCATTAGCCCTAGACCCTGCTGTCCTAGACAGGATAGTCTTTAGTGTGGCCCATGGCCTGAGTGTAAGTGTGCTTTGCCTTGTCTCAGACGGCCACTATTCTTGGTTATGTGGTGATGGTTGTCCTGAGGATGCAGTAACGGAGTATATAGGTTATGTTCATTCAGGGGTTCATAATTAACAGATATATTTGTCTCAGTTCTGGAGGCTGGAAATCCAAAGTCAAGGAGTTTCAGGGTAGGTCACTCTGTGGCCTCTCTTACTGGTTTAGCTTCTAGAACAAAACTTGGTGTTCTTACATTTTTCTCATCTTGCAGTTACTTTGGTTCTGTTTTCTGGATAGCAGATTTTCTTTACTCTTTGTGTGTGTGTGTGTGTGTGTGTGTGTGTGTGTGTGTGTGTGTGTGTGTGTCAGTGTCAGATTTTCTTTACTCTTTCCGTGTGTGTGTGTGTACCAGGCTTGCACTCGTGTTCTTACATTTTTCTCATCTTGCAGTTACTTTGGTTCTGTTTTCTGGATGGCAGATTTT
>NW_012269183.1:13417-13744 GCF_000151885.1 Dipodomys ordii
TGTGTACGTGTGTGTGGGTCACTACCAGGGCTTGAAGTCAGGACCTCACACTTTTTTGGGGGCTTGAATTGAGGGCTTGGGCACTATTCCTTAGCTTTTTCACTTAAGGCTGATGCTCTACCACTTGAGCCACACCTCTGCTTCTGACTTTTTGGTTGTTAATTGGAGATAAGAATCTTGGGGCTGGGAAGGTAACTCAGTGGTAGAGCGCTTGCCTTGCATGCATGAGGCCCTGGGTTCGATTCCTCAGCACTACATAAACAAAAAGAGAAAAGCTGGAAGTGGCGCTATGGTTCAAGTGGTAGAGCGCTAGCCTTGAGCTGAAGA
>NW_012269184.1:0-2013 GCF_000151885.1 Dipodomys ordii
AAGGAAGGAAGGAAGGAAGGAAGGAAGGAAGGAAGGGGGAGAAAGGAAGAGAGAGAAAGTGAGAAAGAGAAAGAGGAAGAGAGAGAAAGAGAGAGAAAGAAGGAAAGAAGAAAGAAAGGAAAGAAAGAAAGAAAGAAAGGAAGGAAGGAAGGAAGAAAAGAAAGAAAGGAAGGAAGGGGGAAGGAAGGAGGGAAAGAAGGAAGGAGGGAAGGAAGGAAGGAGGGAAGGAAGGAAGGAGGGAGGGAAGGAAGAAGGGAAGGAGGAAGAAAGAAAGAAAAAATAAACATTTTCTCAGTCTTCTTTGGAAAGAGCCAGTAGAAAATATTTGATATCATATATGAGTGCTTTATTTATGTGAAACATTTCAATTAAAAATTAACATTATAGAATTAGAGAGGTAACTGAAATAGTAAAATTCCTGCCTAGTAAGCATGAATCCTTGAGTTTAAACCCAAATACTCGAAAATTGACACTAGAAATTGAGAATCAGAAAATATTGAAAGAAAGTAGCATTACTTTTAGATCCTGTGTTTAATTCCTAGATGCTTTTGTGTATATGTGGATTATGCACAAATGTCCTTTGATGGGATACATTAAAAGTAAATTTAGTGGAAATAACTGTGCTATTTCAAGCCACATTTAGATGGAATTGCATTCCAGAGCTCCAGCCTTGATTCTGGCTGCTTGTGGGAACTTCAGCTCATGTCTTAGAGCCGAATATACCGAACATAAACTAAAATTTCTTCCTATGCCTTTACCCTCCATAAATAATACTGGAAACCCAAAACAGGAACAAGAGTGCTTATAAATAGCACTTTGGAAAGATAAATAGAAATAATTAAAAATTATGAGGTGCAGAATTATTTTACAGTAAAATCACATCAACCTCAGAGTATTTTCAAGCATGGAAAATAGAATATTGTGTGCTTGGAAAATAAACCATTGAATGGTTCAATTCTAGGCACTTTATACACAAGGAAATCATAGGAGATTTTCCTGGAGTTATATAAACTTTTGAATGGGTCAAGAATGAGGGAACAAACCATGAGTTTTGAAGCCAATGAGATGATTGTGGAGAAAATAATAAATGGAATGGATTGCCATTCCACATAGTTGCTCAAGTAAGGGTCAATGCTAGGAAGATGATTACAAGCATAAGGAAAGTGAAAGAAAAATTTGGATACTAATTGAGAGGGAAGGATGAAGTCCATATGACAAGAATATAAGGAGCTCAGAGCAGAAACTACCTTGTCTTTAAGTTCAGTATTGTGTGGGGGTATAGCAGTGGTGAATGTGGATAATCTCCAAGAATAATCTGTTTGTTTGAGAACCATGAAAGAACATTGAAAAGACACCAAAGTTTGCTTCTTTCAATGATAAAAGTCTTTCTTAGGTTCAAGAATTGATGTTCAACAATGATGTAACTTGGATGGATCCCAATTTTATTCACTGTCCTGAGGACTCCTTTAAATCTGTAAGGGGGTGCAGTTAAGGGGTAAGGAGTAGATGGATAAATTGGACAAAGGGGAATAATGCAGTCAATAAGTCAATATATATTTTTTAAAAATTAAGAATTAGTGGTAAGGTGTTGAAATTCCATTTAGAGAACCACTGAAGCATTAGAATTGCTTGAGTTGTTCTGTTTTGGGGGGACACTAAGAGAAAGGGAAAACAATGGTATAATCTTACCTAGCTTTTCTGCTCAAGGCTGATACTCTACCACTTTGAGACACACCTCCACTCCTGGCTTTTTAATCAGAGTTTCATGAGTCTGAGAATCTGGGCTTCAATCTTAATTTTCATATCTTAATCTCCTAAGTACTTAAGATTGTAAGTGTGAGCCACTGGCCACCGGGATTTGTTAATTTGTTTCTTTAAAGGCAGAAATGGGAGAGAAAAATGCCAAGAAAAGATTCTTTTTTTTTATTGTGAAAATACTGTACAGAGGGGTTACAATTACATGGGCAAGATAATGAGTACATTTCTTATCAAGCATTGTAGCCTCCTCCTTTG
>NW_012269184.1:7468-9658 GCF_000151885.1 Dipodomys ordii
CAGCGCCACTTCCGGCTTTTTTCTTTTTGCTTATGTGGTACTGAGGAATCGAACCCAGGGCCTCATGCATGCAAGGCAAGCGCTCTATCACTGAGCCACCTTCCCAGACTGGGTCTAATATTTTTGCAAAGGTCTTTGATTCTCCCACTTATGCCTCCTGTACACCTTCGATTAGACTTGCACATACCACTAAAGGTGTGTTTACTGATGGGGGTCTTGATTATTTCAATCCAGTCTAGTGAAAATCTTAACCAATGTGATTAACTTAAAAATACTACATCTCAACAAGACCTAGCCAAGCCAAGAGCTTCATTGTTTTGGCTGTAGGGATTGTTTAGGGATAAACACTGGATGCATTTTAGAACCAACAATGGATTCCCAAGACGTGAAGATATAGAAAATGAAACTGTGCTTTATCTCTTGCAATTCTGCAAGTCAAGACAATGTAAATTCAGAATTGTTCTCAGGAACTTTGCAAAGAAAATCAAAGAAAAGTAAATGTAGGAGAGAACAATGTGCTTGTGAAATCATTTGGGCCCCTGGTCTCAACCATACTTCAGATCAGGTACACTTCTAGGTGTTTGTTTAAATGGATTCTTTTCATTTGCAAAAAATACATTTCTTTTTGTTTGTTTTGTTAGTTGTGGGGCTTGCACTCTAGGCCTGGGCACTATTCCTGAGCTCTTTTGCTTAAGGCTCTACCACTTTGAGCCACAGCTCCACTTCCAGTTTTTGAGTGGTTAATTAGAGATAAGAGTCTCAAAAATACTTTTCTGCTGTGGCTGGCTTCAAACCACAATCCTCAGATCTCATCCTCCAGCGTAGCTTGGATTACAGGCCTGAGCCATGAGCTCCTGGCCAAACAATACATTTCTGAGGTATGTTATCACTTCTAACCTGCCGGTTAAATCAGGCTTGTGTGTACTGCCTTCCTTGCTTTCTCCTAACCTTCACCTACATCACCATTCTCGGGACAAGAAACTACCTAAGGATGGGAGTCTTCAGAAGTGTGCCTTTCTCTGAGACAGAAACTTTGGAAATGATAGAAATGAGCTGCCCTTGGGATAATCTAGTTAAGACCCCTCCCAAGAAGTCCTATGAGTAATTTATCTTAAGACTAAGTGAGTAAATATTATGAAAGAGCCTATTAAATCTCACTGTCTGAGACTTTATCTTAAAGATATGACTACAGCCCCACCTCTGAGACTAGTTCCTTATGGTTTGATATTTAAAAAATGTTCCCACTGTTCCGTTTATATTCCTAAGTAATAGGTCATAGGAATGGGTCTTAGTAATGGTCATATGGCGCTTGCTCAATGCTGTGCTCAGTTTCTGTCATTTCTTGCTTGGCTCACTCCTACAGGAAAGAATCCTTAGGGATTTTCCTCCTCTGAGCAAACAAGGATGTAAATTTTTCCATAAAAGCAATCCTGAAAGGGGTTTCAGTATTGCACTTGAGACTTGCTGACCCAGCGTAGTCTCCTGCATGCTAATAAAGATTTCTATTGGTTGTACTCTGTGTCCATGTGGTCTCTCTTGCTGGCTTACCCCTAAACAATATTGTCTGGAGAGCCAGAGTGAACACTTTCATGGTAATTAAAACCCAGCCTTGGCCTGGCCTCAGTGGGCCATGCAATCTGCTACAATAACTTAGCATTGCTATATTCCTATGAAAGTCACTATGGCTAGCAATTGTATGAATGGATGTGGCTGTTTACTACCTTAACTATACTCATTGAAATACTCAGTGGGTTAGATTTGGCCTGTACCTCATAATCTGCTTATATGTGATTTAGATACAACAAATGGCAGTGTCAAACATTAGATGAGTGTGCTTATTTTTATATAACATCTAAGATTTTCCATTGTCATAGCACGGATAACAATAAAAATAGTGAAAGTTCTATTTTAGTTTCTCTTCTTGGGCCATGTGCAACAATCAGTAAAACCCAGATAGGTCAACATATGATTTTATAATTTAACAAGTATGTACTATCTGAATTTGTATGAACTATTTCCTTATACATATTTAAGTATCAATGAATCCATAAATATGTTTTCCCAGCATGAATTCTTTTTTTTGTCGGTCGTGGGGCTTGAACTCTGGGCCTGGGAGCTGTCCCTCAGCTCTTCAGCTCAAGGCGAGCGCTCTACCACTTGAGCTACAGCGCCACTTCTGGTTTTCTGGTG
>NW_012269185.1:0-758 GCF_000151885.1 Dipodomys ordii
GGAGGAGGCTACAATGCTTGATAAGAAATGTACTCATTATCTTGCCCATGTAATTGTAACCCCTCTGTACAGTATTTTCACAATAAAATAATAATTTTAAAAAGAGTAAATAATAAATTTCAGCCATTTTTGACAGACAACAGAATCTACCAGAAAATTGAAGTGTAGAGAGCCTTTGATCCCATTATAGTGGTGTTTACTTTGGGAAATAAGTGATCATTAATAAGAGATTGCCTTAACATTTGTGTAATACCATAGTAAGTGTCTAGGAAGTATATACAGCAAACTGTTAACTGTTTAGAATAGGATTTGTAGGGGAAGAGTAAATGAATACTTGGACTTCTAAGTTCATACTTCTTAGTGTTTGAGTTTTTTATTACTAGCAAGGATTCATATGTAATTTTATTTAAAACAATAGATTAGTGCATTGGGTAATCAAGTGCCAGATTCCTGAGTGGCAGATGGTAACTTCCCAAAATGAATTCAGAGTTTAGATTACAATGTTTTCATAAACTACAATTCATATAGCAAATATGATAGGTTACAAGTCAATAAGTGGCATTTGACTGTCTTTAATCACCAGAACTTGGGATCTTTTTGGTTTTTTAATTTTTTTTTTATTTTTAAGGTAGTTGTACAAAAGTTTCTCTTTAACAGAGCAATTTATGAATATAGTGCCTCTTGATCAATGTCATCCCTTTTGACATTCTCACCCATCCCTCCCATCCCTTCCCTTGCTTTTTTTGGGGGGGTGGGTC
>NW_012269185.1:5538-6045 GCF_000151885.1 Dipodomys ordii
TCGTGGGGGAGGGACATACAAAGCAACAAAGAAATCATCTTATAAATATGTTAGAAACAATCACATGAAAGAAAAAATATTTGAATACTTGTCTTTATTTTGCCTAACACCTTTTCTGCTTGTCGCAGACATATACTAGTTATTGCAAATAAGGGAAATCATGGGGGCCTATGTTTCTTTGGGCTTGGCTTACTTCACTTAATATAATTTTTTCCAAGTCTTTCCATTTCCTAACAAGAGGCAATGTCATAATTTCTGACAGAGGCATAGAATTCCATTATGTATATATACCACATTTTCTTGATACATTCATCTACTGAGGGGCAGCTGGATTGGTTCCATATCTTAGCTATGGTAAATAATGCTGCAATAAACATAGCTGTGCTGGTAGCTTTAGTATAGTCTTGTTTGGGATCATTTGGATAAATGCCCAAAAGTGGGATTGCTGAGTCATAGGGGAGCTCTATGTGGAGTCTTTTGAGGAACCTCCATACTGCTTTCCAAAGT
>NW_012269186.1:0-1686 GCF_000151885.1 Dipodomys ordii
CACCCCCACCCCCGCCCCCGCCAACTCACCTGCCCACCTGCTGATGGTGGCCACATTTCCCTCCACACATTTGTATCACCCAGACTGGCATAGAAAGCACCCAACTGTTGTATACCAAAAAAATCACACCTTGCTTGAAGGGACACGCTGCCCATGTTCTCAACGCCAAACCAATCCGAAGACTTCAAGCATTTCCCCAAAAGTAGAAATTACATTTAAAGTTGCCTCTAACAAAACCCGCAAGTCAGTAACGAGAGTGAAGGGCTCTCCCTTCTGGCTCGTAGGAAGGTGGCCAGATTTGTGGTTAGGAAACAATTTTAGGGCAACAAGTGCATGGGCTTGGACCCTCTCTCGGGTGTATGTCTCTGTTGCCCTGTCTTGGTTTTTGCCTTTTTGATTAAACCGCTGCCTTTGTGTGTATGCGCTCATCTCTGTGCTGCCCGGGCCTGCCTGGCGCCCGCCCGGCGGTCTCCTCAAAGTACACCTGTAGACACGCGGTCCAAGTGCCTGCGGCGTGCAGGGTGGCTGCGGGGGGTGGGGGGGGAGCTGTGGGGAAGGGAGGAGGGGGAGGGGAGGCGCGCTCAGGGCTGCACCCGGGCTTGTCTGTCTGTGGTCCCCAGAGGTCGCCAGACCTCAGCGTCCCAAAGAAGCAGAGGCCATTTCAAGGGAATGCGAGTCAGACACAAGAGGCTCTTCAGGAGTGCCGCCAGCCTCGGGCAGAGTCCTGACGGAGCCCTGCGGGGTCCACACCCCAGGGCTGACCATCGGGGCAGGGGCGGGAAGTGCAGGAGGAGACGTGGAACACATCGGCAGCGCAACGCTGGGCATCCACAGGACCACCATCCTGAGCCCCGGAGCCCGCCCCAGCCCGGCCCCAGCCCCAGCCCGGCCCCCACACGCTGCCACGCGAACGCTCTCCGTCCCCGCCGTCCCCGCCGTCGCCTTGGGACTGAACTTTTCTTTTTCACCACAAGTTTTAACATAATGACGCAGCATTTTAAGACAAACTACCTTAGTAGCCACGTCCATGGTCTCTCCAGCCTGGAAAGGACGTGTCCTCGGAACTTGCTTAGCGTTCCCGTTTCCGCCGTGTCTTTGAGCGTCCCTCGTGGTGGCCTTCCAGCTGTAGGTCCCACGCAGGGGGCGGTGTCTGGGCGGTGTCTGGGGCTGCGGGGGCTCCCGCTCACACTCGGCCTGGCCTGCGGGCAGCAAAGCTCGGCAGGGCTTCTGCTCCATTAGCTGGCTGTCCCCGGATGCAGCGCAGCGGCCGCAGGGCACCGAGGAGCCAGTGCAGGTGGCCGGGAAGCTCTGGGGAGGGAGGCTGCTGGTGTCCTCCACGCGTCTGCCCGTCTCCCACCATTACTGTGTGTCTCCTTCCCACTCTGTAACCTGGGTCAGAGCTCCTGCCCGCGCCCCCCCCCAGACACAGAGAGAGTAATGACCTATGCCCTGTGTTGCTGTCAAAGGTCACAACGGGCCCTTGTCACCCCCTCCCCAGCCCTGGGGCCATGGGCAGAAGTGGAGGCAGGACACAGATATCTGGGAGACAGTCAGGCTAGCGAGGGAAAGGCAAAGAGGCTGCCTTTGGGGTCCTGTCCGGCCAGGCAAGAGGTCAAACCAGGAATCTGAGGGTCTGGAGCCGAGGGGGCATGGTGAGGCGGCTCCCCTCCCCTCCCCTCCCCTTCC
>NW_012269186.1:5061-7957 GCF_000151885.1 Dipodomys ordii
GGAGGGAGGGAGGGAGGGAGGGAGGGAGGGAAGGAAGGAAGGAAGGAAGGAAGGAAGGAAGGAAGGAAGGAAGGAAGGAAGGAAGGAAGGAAGGAAGGACCAACCTGGATTTTGACTCCTGTAATATTCTTTCCCTGTGGTGGTAGTATTAAAGTGGATTCCTATAGAATGCCTAGTGTACCTTGAGCCAAGAGCAGCTCAACTATGGAAAGCTGAGAACAGGGTAGTGTTTGTTATCTATAGAAATATCAGTCTCTGCACTAACCTCATGTAAAGGTGATTTTCAAGGGCCTCTCATGAGCCCTAAAAACAAACATAAATGCAGAGTTTTTAAATCAAACAACTCTGACCTCTGGCATTCATAGGCCAGACATGTGCTGCCCATAAAGTTTGGCATTTTTAAATTAAATTTAACATTTTATCCAGCAAAGATACCCCTTAGTATCTGCCCAGGGGCGATGCCGAGGCCTGCGGAAGCCTACCTACGTGTAGCTATTTAGAACAGCTCTGTTCATAACTGACAGGCCTGCAAGCAACCAAGAGGGCGTCCGTGGCCAGATGGATAAACCCACCGTGGTACTCCCAGACCGTGGGATAGTGCTCTGTGCTAAAAAGCACTGAGCCATGGAGGTGGACAGGACACTTAACCGACTACTACGAAGTAAGGCCCTTCCTTGGGTCACCTGCAGCTGGCCTCCTTTAGGGACCCTCTTCCTCCCAGACCCCTCCTCCAGGACCCCCTCCTCTGGGGACCCCCTCCTCCAGGGACCCCCCTCCTCCGGACCCCCCTCCTCTGGGGACTCCCCTCTTCCAGGGACCCCCTCCTCCAGGACCCCCCTCCTTCTCCGAGGACCCTCCTCTGGGACCCCCCTCCTCCTCCTGGGCCCCCTTCTCCAGGGGCCCCCTCTCTGGGATCCCCCTCCTCCGGGGGCCCCCGTCTCTGGGACCCCCCTCCTCCGGGGACCCCCCTCCTTCTCCAGGGACCCCCATCCTTCTCCGGGGACCCCCCTCCTCTGGGATTCCCCTCCTCCTCCTGGGCCCTCTCCTCTGAGACCCCCCTCCTCTGGGGACCCCCCTCCTCTGGGGACCCCCTCCTCCTCCTGGGACCCCTTCTCTGAGATCCCCCTCCTCTGGGGACCCTTCCTCCACCCACACAGGGCTCATAGGCAGCTGGCAGCCCTCCCCCCTTGCCCGTCTCTGGTCACACGCCGGCAAAGCTGGGTGCTGCACCATTTCATCCACAGGACCATCAGAAAACCCAAACTGGAAGCGGTAAAAGATCAGAGGGGTGGGGAGAAGGATGGGGGTGGAGACCTCAGGGAAGTCTCCAGCAACACTGTAAAGGTGACTCCAAGGTCACTGAATTCTGCCAAAACCCACAGCATGGGCCATGCCAAAAGGAATGAATCCGAAGAGAAACCAGAGCTTCCGCTGAGGGTTGCACACTAGTGTCGCACTCTTTGCACCACCTACCACACCAGAGCACGGCGCTGCGTGGGGGCCGGCGGGAGGGAAGGAGCTCTGCGGCCATCCATAACCTACCCAGGTTTTCTGTCCTGCTCGCAAGACAATCCATTACTTGAAAGGAGCAATGAAACCAGAAGCTGTGTTTGGGAACCCGCCCAGGCACCGACCGGAAGACTTTCAGCTGGTTTCCATTATTTGACATTTTTAAATGAATTGCCTTTCGAGAACACTGGGGTTTTGGTGCCTTTTTTTATTGTCATTACCTGTGAGCTCCTAAATTCCCACCACATGATACATGGTGAGTGTTGTCACTCGCCTTACATGTTGGGTGAAGAGCGCAAAGCTGTGTGTCAAACAGGAAGGTCCGCGTGTCCCCCGTATCAAGCCGTGCAGGTGAGCTGGGCCTCAGTTCTCAGCCGTGATCGTCCCAAGCCTTTACCGTAGTTCAACATGGACCAAATCGATTTTGCCTGAGCCATTAGCATCCAGGACAGATGAAAATTCATTTCCAGATGAGCTCATGACACTGCTATGGTCTCTTAAGAATTTGGAGTGTGAGAAATTCAATTTTCTACCTACCACGCATTTTCCCTGGCTGAGGTTCAGGAAGGAAGAAGCTCCAAGTGCGCGCTCCTTTGTGCGATCCCACAGCCGGGTTTCTCTGCTGGCTGCTGGGTGGGGCCTTGCTCTGTTTCCAGGCCTGGGAAAGCTCTGGGGCAGACACTGCCGTCCAACAAGACGCCCCTCCTCGGGTCCCCCTCAGAAAGCCTCCACGCCCTGCTCCTGAGCCAGCTTCCTCCCTCCCTCACACGCAAGCTCTGGCCACTGTCCAGAGACTCTGGACAGTGAGACTCTGCCAGGGCCAAACCAGAGCGGCCCGGCCACTGGTGTGGGTCAGCTCACATCCACCGCCCCACGGGGGCAGACAGCACCACCTCCCCTGGGAAAAGCTCTCTCTCATTCCATCCTCTGTAGAACACTCGCGGGTTCCACACCCTCCTTCCTCGCGTGCCCTGGCCTTTGGGGCCCTCGTCACTGCAGCTGCAACTCCTGTGTCCCCCAGCATGAGCCCCTCACCCTCTTCTAAGGGATGCTCAGCCTGGTACTGAACAGAAAGCTTCAGGTGTGGTGACACACGCCTGCCATCCCAGGCCCAGGAGATGGAGGCACTGGGGTTAGCGCTCCGGGGCAGGCTGGGCTGCACCAGGCTGTCTCAGAAAGAGGAAAGGCAGCTGTGTAGCTGGCTGGTGAGCACTCGTGGTCTTTGGGGGTGAAGGATGCTTACTGTGAGCAATGCAAGTGTTTCCACTGTGATGATTCCGTGCCATGGGCAGAGCATTTGTACAGCTTCGCCCTCTGTTACGTTTCCTTTGCCTTCCCCCACTCTTTCCAAACAGCGTTTGGTCCATTTCTTTTTTTTTTTTTTTTT
>NW_012269187.1:0-793 GCF_000151885.1 Dipodomys ordii
CTTTTTTCTTTTTGCTTATGTGGTGCTGAGGAATCGAACCCAGGGCCTCATGCATGCAAGGCAAGTGCTCTACCACTGAGCCAGCTTCCCAGCCCTACGTCTTCTTTCTTTAAGTAGAACTTGAGAAGCAGGATGTCATTGGAGAAAAGGGGCATAAAGTCGTCGTGGATGGCTATGTTTCATTATAAGGCTCTGACTTACTTTATAAACATACTGAAAGTGAGATTGGAGGAGAGGGAATCTGTGCAGTTAGAGAACGCATGTGTAGTAATTAAGATCTTCACTGTGGCTCTGATCATTTGAGTGTGAATCTCAGTTTTATCTTGAGCAAGCTATTAATTCTCTGGGCTTCAGTTTCCTTTCTGTAAATTGATATAATAATCTCTGATGGGCACTTGAAAGATTTTAAGCTCAGCATAAATGTGAAATTGCTGAAAACAAAATACAAAAAATATGAATATTGATTGCAGTCTGAAATCACATGAGAGATATCTTTAGCTATCAAAATAAATGTGAAACTTTTATTTTTTGTAATTTTTTATAAAATTACAATGTTTAACTGATGAAACAGGATGTCTCATTTACTCATTGTGTAAATTCAGTTTGGGAACTTTAAAAAATTTTTAAAATAATTGTAAATGTATTTCTTCCATTCTATTGTTTTAGCTCCCTTATCGAAGATTAGATGGCTGTAGGTCTGTAGGTTCATTTCTGGGTTTTCAATTCTATTCCATTGGTCCTGAGGTCTGTTCTTATGCCAGTACCAAGCTGTTTTGATTACTATGGCTTTGTA
>NW_012269187.1:5108-5557 GCF_000151885.1 Dipodomys ordii
TGTTTCTTTGAGGATTTGTTGTTGGGGGATTTAATTTTTTGAGTTCCAAGTATATTTTAGATATGAGACCCTTGTCTGTTGTATGGCTTGTGAAGGTCTTCTCCCAGTCTGTGAGCTTTCTATTGATCTTGCTAGCTATGTCCTTTGCCATGCAGAAGCTCTGCAATTTCATGCAGTCCAATTTGGCCACCTTTCTTTGATTTGTTGTGTTTCTGGGTCTCTATTAAGAAAATTTTGAGCCGGGTGCTGGTGGCTCACGCCTGTAATCCTAGCTACTCAGAAGACTGAGATCTGAGGATCGCGGTTCAAAGCCAGCCCAGGCAAGAGAGACTGTGAAACTCCTATCTCCAATAAAAACCACCAGAAAACCGGAAGTGGCTCTGTAGCTCAAGTGGTAGAGCGCTCGCCTTGAGCTGAAGAGCTGAGGGACAGTACCCAGGCCCAGAGTT
>NW_012269188.1:0-6460 GCF_000151885.1 Dipodomys ordii
CCCAGGCCCTGAAAAAAAAAAAAAAAAAAAAAGGCTCCAGCCATGAGCAACAAAGTTGAGCAAAGTACAAAGCCCAGAGTTCAAGTCCCACAACCAGCAACAACAACAAAGGCTGGAGCCAGGTACCAGTGAGTGACTCAAAGAGAAAAAGACCAAGTGTGATAGTACACACCTAAAATCCCAGCTACTTAGGAGGCAGACACTCAGAGGATCAAGACCAAGCCCAGGCTGGCAAAAATTTATCCAGACTCCATCTAAATAAACAAGCCCGGCATGGTGATGTGTCTATAATCCCAACTATGGAACAGTATAACTAGGAGATCCGTATCTGACCCAGTCAGAAATTGGAGACCCCATATGAAAAACGGAAAGGAGCTAGAGATATGACTTCAGTGGCAGAGTCCTTAATTCAAATAGTAAAACTACCAAAAAAAGTGGTCAAGTCAGAGTTATACTTTATCTTCTTAAGAGATTTTTCCTCCGCTGTCTAATGTAAGGACTCATAGTGTGAGAATCACAATAAGCGATAATTGCCTTAGATTCAGGAAAGAAACTTATTCCATGGACAAATGTATAAAATTTGTTTTGGATAATAGCTGCTCCTCTGGATGCCAGTCAGTGTTCATTCCCAGCTTATATTGAGGAGATGCCATCCTTGGTTACTTTAAAAGTCTCAGTTACAGGCCTGGGAATGTGGTTTAGCAGTAGAGTGAATGTCTAGCATGCTTGAAGCCCTGGGTTCAATGCCTCAGTACCACATACACAGAAAGAGCTGGAAGTGGCACTGTGGCTCAAGTAGTAGAAGGCTAGCCTTGAGCAAAAGAAGCTCAGGGACAGTGCCCAGGCACTGAGTTCAAGCCCCAGAACTGACAAAGAAAGAAAAAAGTCTCAGTTACATAAAGGAAAGGAACTGTGTTGAAGTTTTTTTGTGCTGACTGTATGTACTGTGATACTTTTGGCTCTAGACAGCCATGACCTTAAAATTTGTTCTCATTTGAAAAATTATTGTGGGCTTCTTTTTTGTGGGCTTCTTTTTTGTATGAAGGCCAGAAATAGTTATTCACTGCAAACAACTGAACACTGTAGTTGTTACTGTCTGATATCTGCTTGCTAAGCTGCAATATCCTACTTGGTTACTGTGGGTGTCTCAAGCATCTCGTGTTCAGCTGCTGTCAATGCATGGACCAGCACTGGCAGTGGCCCAGACCACTTACTATTGCTCAAAGTCTCACTCACCATGGAGCCAAAGGTGGCCTTGAACTTGCTATATAGGCCAGGCTGGCCTTGAGTTTTGCAAACATAAATTAGCTCAAAGGAATGTTATAATTTTTAAGATTTTTAAAACCAAAAAACAAGAATTTAATAACGGAGAGAAGATTTACTATTAAAGCAGCCTGAAGTGATACTTTCTGCAAAAGTAGTTTTTAGCCAGATGTGGTTGTGTAAGCCTGTGATCCCAGCACTCAAGAGCAGAGGCAAGAGGGTGGCAGGTCTGGGCTGCACACACCGTGAGACCCGGTCTCAGAACCAAGGATGGGAGCTGGGAAGGTGGCTCAGTGGTGGAGCGCTTGCCTTGCATGCATGAGGCCCTGGGTTCGATTCCTCAGCACCACATAAGCAAAAAGAAAAAAGCCGGAAGTGGTGCTGTGGCTCAAGTGGTAGAGCGCTAGCCTTGAACTGAGGAGCTGAGGGACAGCGGCCAGGCCCAGAGTTCAGGCCCCACAACCCGACCCAAAAAAAAAAAAAAACAGAACCAAGGGTAGGGGGTGTGGGAGAGAGCTTGCTCGAAATGGTTTAACCCCTAGCACTGCGAAACACAAATACTTCTTTCACCAAATTTCTGTAGTTCAGAAAAGAACCTCTACTTCCAAGATACCTTTGGAATTACTAGTTATTTGTTCCGACAGTTTTCATTCTGCCCTCCTGGGGGTTTTATCCTTTTTCTATAAAACAATTAGAATGAGGATTTTATTATCTGTTCTCTCTACTTCAGTAACTATTCTCAGAACCCTTGGAGAAAAGGGAGGTACCTTTAATGAGGTCCATAATTTTATTGAGTTGCACAATTTTATTGTTCCTCTGCACACTTAACCTGTGAGCTCCCTGAAGGACAGGTGTGCCAGTGCTGGTAGCCTTGAACTGAGCAGTGACCCAGTGGTTTCCCTATAGGTCTGTAGTACCAGGGATAATCTGTTTGAAAAACCATACATAGAAATCACCCTTCACATCACAGTTTTTACCATAACGGAGCTGGGATGTAGTTTGGACCACCTGAAGCGTTGTCTAGTACTTGGAGAACGTTAATACTTTCTTTGCATCAATGAGCTAATTTTTTTCCCCCCTAAGTGCTCTTGGGAGTAGGTAAGACACATCTCCAGTGCTTTTGGGGTTTTTTTGTTGTTGTTTGTTTTGGATACAAGGTCTTGCTCTGGGTCAAACCAAGTGGTTAAGGCTGGCCTCAAACTCTTGATCCTCCTGTCTCTGACTCCCAAGTAGCTAAGATTAGAGGTGTAAAACATAATGAATGAGCAAAGTCCTTAAACCTGTCTTTTTTGGGGGGTTCATTATGGGGCTTACACTCAGGACCTGAGTGCTGTCCCCTGAGCTCTGCTCAAGGGTAGCACTCTGCCACTTTGAGCCACAGCACCACATCCAGTTTTCTGGTGGTTCATTGGAGATAAGAGTCTCACAGACTTTCCTGCCTAGGTTGGCTTTGAACCGTGATTCTCAAATCTCAGCCTTCTGAGTAGCTGGATTACAGGTGTGAGCCACCAGCACTGGCTGCAAGCTTAGTGAAGGTGAAATGGCTAGCTGTGGCCGTGCTGATCTTGACCTTTGTAACTGCCCTATGCTCTACTAGCTGAGTCGAGTTCCTAGGAAGAAAGTCTTACCTTGGCATCCTGTAAGCCGTAGGGGATTTATGATCATCTATTTAATTTCCCAAGCCTTTCCTCGTCTGAGTTAAGTCCTCATGCACCCCACTTTGACAGTGGAGGATGCCTAACAGTAATAGTATTGTCCTTTTGGGATAGAAGTCACCACCATGTGGTGTGGCCTGAGTGAGCATTGGTGTACTCTGGCATTTGCTTTGCACTGTTTAGGGTCCCATTATAAATGAGTTATGCTGTATTTCCCCCTCATCCCCTCCCCCTCCCTATTCCCTTCCCCCCCTCATTCCCACCCCCTCTCAAGAAAGGGAGGGTACCTCCTCTCATCCCCTCCCCCCATTCCATCCCCCCCACCCCCCATCCTCTCCCCCCTCATCCCCCCCCCAAGAAAGGGACATCATTGTAAAGAGTAGTTTTCAGGAATCCAGTAATTATCTTGAAATAGAGCATTTTAGGGGTCTGGCCACTTTCAGTATGTCTTCAAGTTACCACAAAACTCCACTATTACTGATTTTCTCCCCCAAATACACAAAACAAAACAAAGAATTCTTCTGTTTGGAACCAGATGGCTTTGAAGAATTGACCAGAGCTGCCTGTGGGGGGAGATTGGTTCTTCCTCTTGAACTTGGTGTGAACCGCTGACCTCATTTCCCCTTGTTAAAGGTTTTCTGTACTTTCTTTTACTCTAAGTCGTAAGAGGCCGGAGCCGGGCCGGCCTTACTGCTCCAGCCTCCAGTGTTCACATGGGCTGTGCCGGCCTGAGCCTCACCTACAGCCCTTCAGCTCAGGTAGATTCGGTGAGGACGGCACCACAGTCAAGATGCAGACCTGCCCGTGGGGGTAGCAGGGCTCTGCGCAGCATGCCTCACACTCCCATCCTGGACTGCAAAGCGTTTTCTTCAGTCCTGGGCACGTTGAGTTCTCACCGCTTGCCTTTCTTTTTTTTTCTGGCTTAAACTCAGGGCAGGGCCTCATGATTGGTTTGGCCTTTTTTTTTTTTTTCCACTCCGGGTTGGTTCTCTACCACCTGAGTCACAGCTCCACTTCCAGCTTTTTGCTTGTTAAATGAAGATAAGTTCTGCCATCACTGGCTTCTAATCACAATTCTCAGATCTCAGCCTCCTGAGTACCTAGGAGGACAGGTGTGAGCACCGATGCCCAGCTTCTTTGCCTGTCTTACAGTACTGCCTTACCCGTCCTATAGCCCTCACAGGGGTTTGCTCTTAGAAATCCAGCTCAGCTAGAAGAACCCATGATGAGTGAGGGTAGCCAAGAGCAAAGAAACAAATGGCATATGGTCTCCTTGAAAAGTGGATGTTAAATCCAAAATATTAGGTGATACGACAAAATTAACAAGACTTAAGAAACAAAGGACTTCCACTCATCTGGTCAAATCACTACTAAATAACCCCATGCTGCTGATCACATGTATGGTATATATGTGTATACCAGAGGGAAATCAGGAGGATGACCCAGAACTAGAGGGAATCAGGGAAAAACATATAACAGCGGGACTCATCAGCTGAACTGGCAGCGATGGGAGGGAGGGAACAAGTGGGAAAGAGGGAACAGCTGATGCAATGCAAAACAAAAGAAATGTACATATCACCCAATGTAGAAAAAATAACTGTACTGCAAAGCTCATAGAACTCATAAATGTTAGACCATGATAGACAATTTGCCCCATGAAAGTTAGAATGTGTGTGAAATTTGGGAAATTATGTAACCACTTAATCACAATAAAAAATTTAAAGAAAAAAAATGTCTCGCTCAGATGGTGTTTTAGAGAAATGAAAAGCTAGTTGCAGTGTACTGTCATGTTTCCTGAGGGAGGAATCGGCCTTACCTCCCGTCTGTTTCGTATGGCTTTAGTGTAAATGACATTTGATTTGATTTGAGCCTGTGATTCTACTTGGGGTTTCACTCTTCCTTTTCTACCAGCGCCTAGGCCCAGAGTTCAAGCCCCACGACCAACAAAAAAAAGGGGGGCTTCTGTGCTGCACACCACCGGCGGCTTCACTACAATTCTAGCTACTTACCAGGCTGAGATCTGAGGAGATCTGAGGATCCAGGTTCAAAGCCAGCCTGGACAGCAAGGTCAATGAGACACTTACCTTCAGTTAACCACTAAAAGTCTGGAAGTAGAACTGTGACTCAAGTGGTAGGACAGTAGCCTTGAGCACAAAATCTCAAGGGCCCAGACCCCCAGTGGTAGCCACAGAACCCACGTATCAAAAAAAAGGGGGGGGGTGGCCTGTCCTCCCTTCAGGCTGACGGGTTTGGACGCCAGAACTGTAGTCATCCCTGAGGGCTGATGAGGCATGAAATACAAGGGCAGACTCTGGGGCAGGGCTTCTCCACCCGCCTACTCCTGGGAGTCACCAGGAGAGCTGTGATGGCACCTGTGCCTCCAGCCCCCACGGAGGGGCTCTTGAGTTAGTCTGGGATGTGGCGTTGTCCCAGCGCAGAGCCGAGGCTGAGAAGCAGCATGGCTGTGGCACAACCTGACGTATTCGTTCCCTGGCAGCTGGAGGTGTGTTTGCCAATGGCTTTCTGATCCCATGGATCCACCTGGCGTATGAAGACACAGATCCCCTCCCTGTCCTGCCGAGTGACGAGATGTGCCAGCAGCTGGTCAGGAGCTCCTGCTGACGCGCTCCAGGCAAGGCTGGGGAATGGGCTGAGCGGGTGGAGGGGGAACAGTGTTCTTACATAGTGCGTGAAATTGAAGGGCGGTTGCTTCTGCCTGAAGATACGCTGAATGCTGACAGTTGGAGATGGCCAAGGCTCCGAGAGCCTATTAGGAAATGGTGGTTCACACATGGCCTTCAGCTCTCATTGATGCTTTAACTGTTTGAAGTGTCCCTTCTTTGCACATGGGGTAGCTAGATTTGCTGATTAAAGAGCTCTCTTGTCCTCCAAGCCCTGGCCCTTTCCCCTGGACTTTCAGATCTGGTAGCTGCTGGCCTTTCCCCTGGTCCCCTGGTCCAGATTGCCTCTGCCACACCTTGCCATTCCCGTTTCAGGCGCTGGCTTAATGAGGCTCCTGGTATGACTCATTGTTTGATTTTCCTGTGTTCACTTCATCACCTTGGATAGGATCACCTTTCCCAACCTTCAAGTAATTAAAACTCATGCCTCAGCATTAGAGAGTACACACTGGTTTATTTTTAATTGTGATAAAAGACATGTACCATGTGATGCATGCATGTCACCCCAACACATATGAGGATTATGAGTTCGAGAAACCCTCGTAAAAGCAGTGCATGTGCGCACACACACACACACACACAGTTTCCTATTTGATTTTCTCTCCCATAGCCACCCACAGTCCAGTGGCAGGCGGGCCCTGGGCCAGGAGAGAGTATGTGTCCCACGTGGCTGACCACCTTCCTCCTGCATGCCGTGGCTGCTTAAACATACTTTCGTTTGTCGTTTGTCTTTTATTTTTTTATTTTTATTTTATTTTATTTTTTTGGGGTCCGGTCGTGGGGCCTGAACTCTGGGCCTGGGCGCTGTCCCTCAGCTCTTCAGCTCAAGGCTAGCGCTCTACCACTTGAGCCACAGCGCCA
>NW_012269189.1:0-2196 GCF_000151885.1 Dipodomys ordii
GCTTTTTTCTTTTTGCTTATGTGGTGCTGAGGAACCGAACCCAGGGCCTCAGGCATGCAAGGCAAGTGCTCTACCACTGAGCCACATTCCCAGCCCTGAGAACACTTTCTAAAAAGCCAGAAGTGGAGCTGTTGCTCAAGTGGTAGAGTGCTACTTAGTTCCTTGCTCATGTATTGAAAGAAAAAGATGATAGTGCAAAGCAAATTAAAGATTAAATTCTAGGGCTGGAGATGTAGCAAGTATAAGGATTCAAGTTCAAACCCTAGTACTATGAAAAAATTTAAATTAAATAAAAAATAAAAAAATTAAATTATATGAGAAATATTTTTATTCAAAACCAGTCATAAAAACCTTCAAAATGAAAAGAGTGACATCAAGATAGATGACATTCATAAACTAATTGGTTGAATGATAACTCCTTTGTACAACTACTTAAAGATAATTTAAAAAATCAAAATGTCGTGTTTTACATGATCTTGTTCACTTAAACCATCTTCCCATCCCCTACTTTCTTTGTAAGTGCTGACAATCAAATCTAGGATCTCACCCATGGAAAGGCAAGTGCTTGACCACTAAACCACATTCCCAACTCCCATTTCCCTAATTTTTTAACCTAAAGTTGTAATTGGTTCAATCCAGAGTCCCTTACAATATTAAAATGCACAAAAATACTTAGTAAAATGATATATTTTATCATCAGGAATTGGCTGTTTTGACAAAAATGTAGCTTATATCAGAATTTCATGATGCTTATATACGCTTCCTTGAAAAAAATTTGTAGATGTCATAACAACTTGTGAAGTTGCCTCTTTATCTAGATATTACTAATTTTCAATATTAGTTTATGAATCAAACTTTTGTAGAATGTTCTACAAAAGATATATTAGTATGATGTATCAAGATAGTTTGTAAATTATTTTATGTTTTATTTTGTTTTGGTTGGTGGTAAGGCTTGAACTTTGGCCCGAGGCACTGTCCCTGAACTCTTCAGCTCAAGGCGAATGCTCTACCCCTTTAGCCATAGTGCCACTCTGGTTTTCTGGTATTAATTGGAGATAAGAGTCTGGTGGAATTTCCTGTTGTGCTTGGCTTTGATCCACAGATCTCAGCCTTCTGAGTATCTAGGATTACAGGCATGAGCCACTAGCTACTGGATTACACATTATTTTTATACATAACTCATAATTATAACTTGTGGCTTGTCCAGCTTCTTAAAGCTTTTGATATACTTCTGCGTACACTGGTATTTTAATCTTTACTTTGTAAATATTTACTTTGTAAATAACTAACTTAAAGCACAGAATAACTCATTAAAGCTATTCACTTTTATCCCTATAAGAACTTAGCATTCATATTTATATGCATATGATTATGTATAATTTATAAATACATGTGTAGATTTATATAATGGATTTATATATGACATATATTTATTCTTAACCATAGTTTGAGATTCGTAATGAAAGATACATTACTTTTTTGAAAATCTTCAATATTATACAGAGAATATGTCTGAAAAACAGTAAACCTCTACTTATATGTTGACTGATAACATAAAGAATGAATGTCATGAGCCAGATGCCAGTGGCTCATCCTAGATACTGAGGAGGCTGAGATCTGAGGATCGAGGTTCAAAGCCAGCCCGGGCAGGAAAGTCTGTGAGCCTCTTCTCTCTAATAAACCACTAGAATACCGGAAGTGGCACTGTGGCTCAAGCGGTAGAGCGCTCACCTTGAGCTGAAGAACTGAGGGACAGCGGACAGCGCCTAGGTCCAGAGTTGAAGCCCCACGACTGACAACAACAACAAAAAGTCTAAAAATTAAGATTATATGTTCATAATATTATTTTCTCTTGAGATTAATAATATAGTCTATGGTATAGTGACAAGGTTATATATTTTAAAATTTCAGTGCATTTTGATGGTTTTGACTAAACAAAAACAAGGTTAGAAGAGATGGAGGAGTTGTGGCTCGAGTGGTGGAATACTTGTCTAGCAAGTACAAGGCTCTGAGTTCAATACCAGTATTAACATTAAAAGAAAAAAAGAAAGAAAAAATCCAGGTACCAGTGGCTCACACCTGTAATTCTAGCTACTCATTAGGCTGAGATCTGAGGTTTGCAATTTGAAACCAGCCTGGGTAGGAAAGTCCATGAGACTTTCTAAAAGAAAGAACCTTCCTTCCTTCCTTCCTTCC
>NW_012269189.1:2246-3905 GCF_000151885.1 Dipodomys ordii
TTTTTTTTTCCTTTTTGCTTATATGGTGCTGAGGAATTGAACCCAGGGCCTCGGCATGCAATGCAAGCGCTCTACCACTGAGCCATCTTCTCAGCCCAGGCTGCAAATTATTTTATACGAAGTCATTATTAACCAGCATTTTCAAACTGTGGTCATTACATAATTTAGAAAAATAATAACTACTTGAGCCATGCCCCTAGACCATTAATTTAAATATTAAATAAAGAAGGCCTTAGATTGGCTAAGGGAAAAAAATAAAATCTCTAAATATACTCATTAAAATGGGCTGGGAAGGTGGCTCAGTGGTAGAGCGCTTGCCTTGCATGCCTGAGGCCCTGGGTTTGATTCCTCAGCACCACATAAGCAAAAAGAAAAAAAGGCCGGAAGTGGCACTGTGGCTCAAGTGATAGAGTGCCAGCCTTGAGCTGAAGAGCTGAGGGACAGTTCCCAGGCCCAGAGTTCAAGCCTCACTACCGGAACCAAAAATAAATAAATAAATAATAAATAAATAAAAATAACAGTAACCGGGCTGGGAAGGTGGCTCAGTGGTAGAGTGCTTGCCTGGCATGCATGAGGCTCTGGGTTCAATCCTCACCACCACATAAGCAGAAAAAGCCAGAAGTGGCACTATTGTTCAAGTGGTAGAGCGCTAGCCTTGAGCTGAAGAGCTGAGGGACAGTGTCCAGGCCCAGAATACAGGCCCCACAACCAGAAAAAAAAAAGAAAATAATAACAATAACCAATTGTTAAGTTGAAATCATTTATCTTTACATTTTATGTTTTCTAACTTTGCTATGCAAAATTTTGAAATAATGCTTTTTTTCTTGATTTAACTTCAAACTAAAAAAACTGCATGATATGACTTCCTCAGAAGTTTATATTTGGCACAAGTATAAAGAAATAAATTACTTTACAAATTGTCTTCTGTGATTATTATAGTGCATCAAATTTATGTAGAATATTGGCATTTGTGAATCATCTCCATAATTTCAACAGTACTGTTACATAAACTTAATTCTGTGCCATATTTATAATGAGGTAACCATCTTGTTATGTTATGATAAAATGGTTATATATTTAGCATGATAATCACCTTAGTCATATATTGCCAGCAGTTATGCTAAAGTAATTTAGATGAAGATGTATTTGGGCATTATAGTAACTAATGTAAGTTGAGTATTTTTTGAAGTTTAAATTTTCTTTCATTACTTATTAGTACTTATTAATTTCACAAGAGTGTTTCACCACAATGTTTCATACATGCATATATAGTTCTTTGATTATTGCCCTCTATTGGTATTTTATTTTATATTTCCCTCCTCTATTTTTCTACAGGTTTGCCATCCCCATACATAATGAACATCAATATTATTCAACACCATTACGCTCTTCTCTCTTCCTTTCTAGTCACCCCTTAATAGTCTCACAATCACATTCATGTTATGCATGCATATACAGTCTAGATCCCACCTATGAGAGAAAACATGCAATATTTGTCTTTCTGAAGTTGGTTTATTTCACTTAAAATGATTACCTCTACAGCCATCAGTTTTCTTGCAGATGACATAATTTCATTCTTCTATTTATGGGTGAATAATATTGCATTTGAGATACCTATCTATCTATCTATACTATCTATCTATCTATCTATCTATCTAT
>NW_012269190.1:0-3718 GCF_000151885.1 Dipodomys ordii
ACTCCTATCTCCAATAAACCACCAGAAAACCGGAAGTGGCGCTGTGGCTCAAGTGGTAGAGCACTAGCCTTGAGCTGAAGAGCTGAGGGACAGCATCCAGGCCCAGAGTTCAGGCCCCACTACCGGACCCCCCAAAAAAAAAAAGGAAAATATTAACAAAATACCTAATAGTAATAACATTTGTTACTATTTGTTGTTCGTAAACAGCTCTTACAAATCAGTATGAGCTAAATTCACAAATCAGCCTGCCATGTTAGCATCCAGGATGAACAGAACAATTTACTCTGCTTTCCAAGAACTCAAAATTTACCAAGAGTTAGAGCATTACACAATCAACTAGCTATCTCATATGTGTTGTAGCATATGTCATATGTTGTTAAACATCAAGCAAATGCAAAAGCAAAGAAAATTGGCCATGAAGACAAAACCTTGAAAATCATGCAGAACCTTGAAAATCATTACCTGTGTGAGCAAAGGGTGAAGACAAACAGATACAGGGCACAAGAGAAAAGTGCCATGTGTCTGGAACCCATAGTCAAATTTGCATGGAACATAAAGATGACAAAGAGTGGGACATATGACCAGAAAGGGAAGGCTGGAGCCAGGCCATGCTGCAAATCTCGCAGAGAACAAGGACAAGGAATGAGCTAACTACAAGATTGTGCAAAAGAGCAATCAAAAGGTTACTACTCTTGTCTCCATGAAGAGGGAACCCTGAATGAGGGCCATGGCATTACAACTAAAACCTAAGGCTTTTTAGGGTCTAGTAACTAAGTGAGTAGAAATATTTCATATTTGTTTGCCAGATATAAAAATATCCATCTAATCCTGATTAGAATAATCATTTAGTTTTATGTCCCTGAAACTACAAAATATTTCCACTTAGATAACTGAGAAAAGAGTTCATATTAATTAATTGGATTTTTTTTTTCAGTTCTGGAACTTGATCTTTGGGCCTGGGCACTGTCCCTCAGCTCTTCAGCTCAAGGCTAGTGCTCTACCACTGGAGCTACAGCACCACTTCTGATTTCCTGGTGGTTAATTGGAGATAAGAGTCTCATGGACGTTCCTGCCCAGGCTGGCTTTGAACTGTGATCCTCAAATCTCAGCTTCCTGAGTAGCTAGGATTACAAGCGTGAGCCACTGGTGCTCTACAAATTGGATTTTAACAAATACTTTCAGAGGGCCTTTTTTTTTTTTTAAAGCAATACTGGAATTTGAATTCAGGGCTTTTGACCTACCATTTAAGCAATCCCTCTAGCCTTTTTAGATATTTTTCAGGTTATGTGTCCCACTTTTTGCCCGGGCTAACTTCAGACTGTAGTCTCCTATATACACCTTCCCTGTAGCTGGGATTTACAGATGTGCACACTCACATCCAGTTTATTGGCTAAGGTTTCATAAACTTTTTGCGCGGGCAGGCCTCAAAAACATCATCCTCCTTATTTCTACCTCTCAAGTAGCTACAATTATAGGCAAGAACTACCACACCCAGCTATCTTGAACTTTAATTTATAATTTTATAAAATATATTGGTGCCAGGCACTAGTGGCTCACATCTGTAATCTTAACTACCCAAGTGGCTGAGTTCTGAGGATTGTGGTTCAAAGCCAGCCCAGGCAGGAAAGTCCATGAGATTCTTTTTTTTTTTTTTGGGTCCAGTCGTGGTGCCTGAACTCTGGGCCTGGGCGCTGTCCCTCAGCTCTTCAGCTCACTCTACCACTTGAGCTACAGCGCCACTTCTGGCTTTTTTCTTTTTGCATATGTGGTGCTGAGGAATAGAACCCAGGGCCTCATGCATGCAAGGCAAGCGCTCTACCACTAAGCCACCTTCCCAGCCACTATGAGATTCTTATTTCCAACTAATCACCCAAAAATCAGGAAGTGGAGATGTGGCTTAAAGGGTAGAATCTTGAGTAAAAATGTATAGAAATAGCTCCAGGCCCTGAGTTCAAACCCTAGGGCTGGCAAGAAAAGAAAAGAAAAAGAAATATATGTATTAAAAGACAACAGCAAGAGGGACAGCACCCAGGTCCAGAGTTCAGGCCCCACTACCGGACCCAAAAAAATAAAAATAAAAATAAATAAATAAAAGACAACAGCAAGCCAGGTACCAGTAGCTCAAGCCTGTAATCCCAGATATTCAGGAAGTTGAGATCTGAGGATCGTGGTTCAAAGCCAGCCTGGGCAGAAAAGTCTGTGAAACTATATCTCCAATAAACCACTCAGAAAACCAGAAGTGGTGCTGTGGCTCAAGTGGTAGAGCGCTAGCCTTGAGCTGAAGAGCTGAGGGACAGTGCCCAGGCCCATTGTTCAGGCCCCACAACCGACAAAAAAAAGGAATGCTAGACATAGCTACCAAACTAGAAAGACAGCCAACCAATTGGGAAAAGATATCAGACAAAGGCCTATCCATATACACTATATATAGGGAGCTCAAGAAACTAATCCCTCCCAAATCTAACAAACTAATCATTAAGTGGGCAAGGGAGCCAAAGAGACTTCTCAGAAGAAGAGGTTAAAAGAAACAAGTGAGGAAATGTTCATCATCCTGTCCATAAAGAAAATGCAAATAAAAACAACCCTGAAATACTGCTTTATGCCAGTCAGAATCCTAAATTCAGACAGTGACAAATGCTGGCAGGGATATGGGGAAAGAGGAACCTTACTGTACTGCTGATCTGCTGATGGGAATGTAAACTAATACAACCACTCTGGAAAGCAATCTGGAGGTTCCTCAGAAAACTAAACATAGATACACCCTATGACCCAGCCATACCACTCCTAGGCATTTACCCTGAGCAACAGGAACCAGGATACAACAAGGACACCTACACTTCCATGTTCATTGCTGCGCTGCTCACAATAGCCAAGATAAGGAAACAACCCAGATGCCCACTATATATGAATGGATCCAAAAAATGTGGTACCTTTATGGAATTTTACAGTCATTAGAAAGGATAAAATAATGGCATTTGCAGGGAAATGGATGGGACTAGGACAAATCATGTTAAGCAAGGTAAGCCAAGATCAGAAACAAACAGCGCATGTTCTCCCTGATATGCAGGTGTTAAAATTAAAATGCAATAATATATGACAAAATAAAACAGGGCTCAAGTTACCCATTCACAGTTAGACCAAAAGAGGATAGTCTCAGGAGAAAAGCACCAAATCTCAATACCCAAGCAACCCCTTCGTTTGTATATAATAGGCATGCTGAAAAGACCCCAAAGATAAGAAAACAAAGGACGTCTTCTAAATTTGTCCCATCATTTTTAGATGACTGTATTCTTCACTTCACATATGGTATATACACACACATATGCACATCTGAGGAAAGGTGGGGGCAGGACAAAGGGGAGTAGGGAAAATATAGCAGAGGGGCCTATCAACTGCACTGGACACTGATGAAAGTGAACTAAGCAACTCAAGGGCAGTATTGGGAGGGAGGGCTGATACTAAGCAAAAGGAAAGAAATGTATGTATCACCTGATTTGTAAAAAGAACAGTTTTACTGTTAAAAGTCATAGAGTTCATAAGCAATGTGTATTGAGATAATGATGCTGGGCGTCGGTGGCTCACGCCTGTAATCCTAGCTACTCAGAAGGCTGAGATATGAGGATCTCGGTTCAAAGGCAGCCCCAGCAGGAACATCCATGAAACTCTTTTTTTTTTTTTTTTTAATCGGTCGTGACATCCATGAAACTCTTTTTTTTTT
>NW_012269191.1:0-1139 GCF_000151885.1 Dipodomys ordii
CATGGGCAAAATGAGTACATTTCTTATCAAGCATTGTAGCCTCCTCCTTTGTTTCCCCTTCCCATCCCTTCCCATCCTCCCCTCCTCCCCCTCCTATCCCCCCCACCCAAATCCTTTGTTTTATTTTAACAGGTACAGTACCAGGTGGAGAGGAGGGGTTATAGGCAGAGGTTGTTTCTTCTAAAGCTACTTCCTGCTGAGAGGGGTGAGGTCAATTGGGGGCGGGGAGGTACTGTCCAAGAAGCTGGTCAAGGCTGTGACTGTTATGAAGATGTTAGTTGTCTAGAGTGGGGTTCTCTGGTTCCTCGCTGACTGGAAGAAGACTGGGTCCCATCTTTGTTATCCATTGAAACAAGGGTCCAGTTGGCTCAGAGACATTTGAAGGTTGATCAGGCAGGTGATGTTTGACGTGGCAGAGATGAATCCAGTGGATGTCCCTGAACCTGCATAGATGTGGGAATAGAATTACTGGTTAAGGTCCTTCCCACTTAGCAGAAAACTTGGTGGAACTCAGTGACTGTGACAGGTAATTTTTTCAAATGTACACCAGGTCCCCAGCACTCATGGAGGGCACAGAGGAGGAGGAGGAGGGCATGGAGCTATATTGGTCAACATATTTCCAAAGAAAAGTACTCAGGTGCTGAAGGAGAGAAGACAGCATTGGGGGAGGAAAAGGGGAATCCAAAGCCTGGAACAGGAAGGCAAAGGTGGGCAGCCATACATAACTCAAAAGGACTTGATATTAAAGGCTTTTTTTTTCTTTCTTTTTTCAGTAAAACCCACAGATGAAGAAGAGCCAAGGGTAAAAGTTTTAACTAATCTAAATGTAACTCAAGGGGCTGTTCAGTCAAAATCTGTTCAGGGAGTGGTTGGCACATTCTACCTTCCCTGAGGACTGAGGGTGATAGGGAATATGAAAGTGCCAGGAAATGTTCAGAGACTTAGCCAAGAGCTGGGTTAGGGAGGAAACAAATTCTGGGCTGTTGTCCATCTGTATGGAAGCTGGCAGGCCAAAGCAGGGAAATAGTTCCTATAAAAGATGCTAGGGAGGGCTGGGAAGGTGGCTCAGTGGTAGAGCGCTTGCCTTGCATGCCTGAGGCCCTGGGTTCGATTCCTCAGCACCACATAAGCAAAAAGAA
>NW_012269191.1:3569-6454 GCF_000151885.1 Dipodomys ordii
GGGGGGGCGGTTGTTGGGGCTTGGAAGGTTTACTCTCCACTCCAACTATGGAAGTCTCAGCTGGGTAGGTCTGGCCATGGAACTCAGTGAACACCAAATACACAGCACCTGTGCCCACTAAAATTAAGGCTACCCTATTTGCAACTATGATTCTTACCCTGGGCTCCTGTGTGGTGACGTGAGTGGTCGGGGCCAGGAGTTCAAGGCCTCCTCAATATTCTTCAGCAGCCAGTCTCAGAATGTCAGGAGAGGGTGATGGGACCTTCGTGGATGGCTGCTGTCCCTGAGAGGACAATGGACAGTCCACAGCCCAGGGCCCTGACTCAGCACCAGGGGTACGGTCCAGTTGGCTTTTGTGGCTGCAGGCAGGCTGCACCCTTATGGCCTTGCTGGCCACACTGATAGCACATCTTCTTCAGGGGGTGGGATCCCTTCCAGTGCCCTTCCTGACCACACCCATAGCAGGACCCCCGGGCAGGCCCCATTGGGAAGGGGCTAGTTATGAGGCCTGAGGCTGGTGGATTCTCCCTAGCATCTGGTACTTGTGTTTTTTGGCCTTATCTTCCTTGCCATGATATACCTAAAAGGCTTCCTCCATAGACTGGGGGGGGGAGGCGGGGGGGGGGAAGGGGGAACATCTCGTTTTAGCCTGAATGAAGCTGCCTGATTAATAAAGTGAGTCATTAAACAGTGTTTTCCATCCACGGACGCAAAATCTAGGTTAGTGTACTGAAGGAGGGCCTGACTTAGTCTGGTACAACAGGCAGATGGGTTTTCATTCTTGTATTACCTCAGTCATTTTGTTTTAAGTGATGGATTTGCAGGTGCTGTTTGAGATCCTCGATTATACAGGCAATAAAGTGTTTTCAGCTTTGGTGACAGGCCTGGTAATTGTAATCCTAGTGAGGCTCCTGGTCAGGCATAGCCTCAATCTCAGTTGGGTGATGGGGGTGGTCTGATGGGACTCATCTGCATAGTGGTGGGCCTTTTTCCAAACCTCCTGCTATTCCCCCAGCAGGAGTGTGCCGCTCAAGATTACATACACATCATGCCAGGTTACCTCATAGGCCTGGAATACACACTGCAGCTCCTTGATGGAGGTGGTGGGATTGAGGGAGAAAGAGCCCAGGCATCTTTCAATCTGGGATAAATCAGTAAAAACGGAACATGGACATATACTATGCCTTCTGCCCCTGCTGCCTCATGTGAGGTGAGGAGAGGGCTGGGGTGGAGCCAGGGTGGGCCCCAAAGTCTGGACCTGGGTAAGGACGGCACTCAGTGTTTCTGCAGATGTACAACTATCGCCAGGCACCGAGGTAGTTGGTCATCTTGGAGCTGGTCTACTGTGGCTGGGTCGGACGCACCTTTGTCCTATAAGGGAATCAGGGGAGCCTGAAGAAGGAAAGGGGGCGCCCCTCCTATGGTGAGCTAGAGTCAGATACAGAGTGTCCTCAGTAGTACTCTGTTGATCTAACACAAAGGGAACAAATAGCAAAAGGGTTTGTCACCCTCAATTGCTGAGTCCCTTGGCCTTTGGCCCACTGGCCTGTGGTCCCTGGAGTGGGGCTCAGAACTTGGCGCCAAGATTTTTCTCCCTACTGGGCCACTGGCCTTAATGAGATCGGTTTCCAAGCCCCCAACTCACTGTAAATGGTCACTTACCCGGGGAGTGAGGGAAAATCTGCCGCTGTGGGATGGGACAAAGGTGTTTGGTCAAAAGGAAACCAACTCGCAGTCTTCTGGGCTGGCTTAGGATCAGGACTAGGTCCCAGGACAGCTTATCAGCCCCGCCTCCTCCTTCCACCCCCCCTTGTGTGTGTGTGTGTGTGTGTGTGTGTGTGTGTGTGTAAGCAAATATCCACAAGGGAACCTTTCTGTGGCTCCAGTAGTAAACCCAGAAGACCACATGGACAAAGTCACATAGAGCAAAAGAGGGTTTATTGCCAGTGGAGTAACAAAGCTTACCATAAGGGAAGGAGAAAATGGCCCTGCTAGTCTCCCAGGAGGACCCTTATACAGACTTGAGGCTAGAGGTAGGAGGTCAGAGATGGGATGATGACAGAATTTTGACTTAATGTTCTGGATAGATACTGGAATTCTTCTTCTCTATATGTGTTCAAATCTCTGTCTTCTCTCTTTTCAAAAGACTAATCATCAGGGCTGGGAATTTGGCTCAGTGGTAGAGCGCTTGCCTTGCATGCATGAGGCCCTGGGTTCGATTCCTCAGCACCACAGAAGCAGAAAAAGCCAGAAGTGGCACTGTGGCTCAAGTGGTAGGGTGCTAGCCTTGAGCTGAAGAGCTGAGGGACAGCGCCCAGGCTCAGAGTTCAGGCCCCACAACTGGACCAAAAAAAAAAAGACTAATCATTGGATTTGGAGTCCCCCTAATTATCTTAATTTGATTACATCTTTGAAGAACTTTACTCCACTTTATGTCATATTCACAGGTACTATGAGCTTATCTTTTTAGGGCTTGTGACACAATCCAATCTACTACAGATGAATATGTTAATTTGCAATCAACTTCTATTCTTCCTTCTCTGCTTGAATCTGTTTTTTAGAGAATGGAAGCTAGGATTCATCTTTCTTACATTCCTCTTGTACAGGTTCTGAAATTTGGAAGTGAAATCCCAGTGAAATTTGGAAGATTTGCATGGATACTTGGAAGGTAGAGCTGTGTTTCTGAAATGGTGGTGGTTAATGTTTGAACATTAGCAAGATGGGAGTTTTTGTGGTGATAGGGCTCTACTTCCATTATCCAGTGGCATTGGTGCTTTGAGACAGCTGTAAGTTCTTTTTTTTTGGGGGGGGGTCCGGGCGTGGGGCCTGAACTCTGGGCCTGGGCGCTGTCCCTCAGCTCTTCAGCTCAAGGCTAGTGCTCTACC
>NW_012269192.1:0-322 GCF_000151885.1 Dipodomys ordii
CTGCCGCCCGCCCCGGGCGCCGAGCAGCTGCGGGAGGCTCCCCGCCTCCGGGGCCCCCTTTCCCCACTGTCCGGGCCGTGCGCCAGGGTGGCCGGCCGGAGCCCCCTGCTCCTTGGTGGCCCTTGTGTCCCCCGTACCTGCCGAACACGGGGCCCCCCAGCAGCTGGAGCACCCCGAAGGTCGTCTGCAGGTAGCCGAAGCTGACCGAGTCCAGGCCCAGCGACCGAGACAGGTACTGAAACACATTTGGGGCCTGGGAGGCGGCCGGGAGCCCGGGGTCCCCCGCCGACCCGGGGAGGAGGAGCGGCCAGGGGCCGGGGCT
>NW_012269192.1:3787-8181 GCF_000151885.1 Dipodomys ordii
CGCAGACCCGCCCACCCCGAGGCTCGGCCGCGCCAGGCCACGCCCCCACGGGCTGCCTGACACGCCCCGGCGCGCTCATTGGCCTAGTTGGCACGTCCCCTGTACGCTCATTGGCCGGAATGAACACACCCCAGGACGCCCCGCCCACGGCCGTGCCAGCCAGACGACCGCGGCTCCAGGGCGCCGCTTTGCGGGAGACCCGCGCCTTGCAGCCTTTCTCCTGTCCTGGGCCGCGGGAAGGAGCGGGAATGCCGACCTGGGCAGCAGGGGACATCCATTTCGGGTTGGGGGAGGGGATGGGGGAGAGGAGCAGAGGCAGGGCCTGGGCCGGGAGGGAGAAGGGGAGACTGGGGAGGGGTAAGAGGGTCTTGTCTGTCTGTGCCCAGGCATGGGCAGGTTGAGGGTTTCTGGAAACACCCTGATCACCACCTTCCTGAGCAGACCCGGGAGCTGCGGGGGCCTGCTGGGATGCCAGCTGTCCCTCACACCACCGGCATGCCTGGGTCACACGCTGGCATGGCTCACAGACCTGTAGCCTCAGCAGCACACCCTGTCTGGCACTCACTGGGTCCAGGCCTGGCACCATCCACCCTTCAGTCCTCTCCAGACAGCCTGGTCAGGTGACTGAGACACAGGCCCTACCTCCTGCCACAGGCCAGAATCAGAGCCAGAATTCCTGCTGCCCCGCGTGAAGCTCAGCCCGGCAGGCGGCAGAGACAGGTGGGCAGAGGAGCCAAGGCCGGGCAGGGCAGACTCGGGGGCGGCCAGTGAGCCAGACACAAAGCATGCCAGTGAGGAGCAGAGACAGGACCCCTGGAGGTCCCCAGGAAGCGGGGTGCTCTTCACAGGTGTGTGTCCTGTGCTTGAGGAGTTCCAGCGTGAACAGGGCGCACAGGGGAGCAAGGTGGAGTCAGGGCTGACTCGGGGCTTCCACAGGGCTCCCTGGAAGGGGGCAGGAAAGGCTGGCCTGGGGGAGGGGATGCGGCCTGAGGAAACAATCTGGGGGGGGGTTGAGATTCAGGACCCTTGGGGGAGGAGTGGAATCCATAGGGGCTCCATGGCTGGGATGAAGGCCTGTCCCCAGGAATTTCTAGAACATATCACCACCAAAGGCAAGGGCTGGCTCTGGGGCCTGGCTGTTTCTCACGGACCTGAAGGAAGGTGACACCACCCTGGTCTCCTGGGTTCCCAGGGCATTGCCAGGAGTGTTCAAGGCAGGGAGTGGTGGGGGGAGTGGTGGGGAGAGGCTGGGGGAGGGGAGGGGCGTTCTGAAGGTCCTCTGAGACACAGTCTAGGCAGGAAGGGACAAGTGCACCTTGTAGAAGTAATCCTGGCTTTTGTATTTGTCCTGAAGTGGCTGGGTGAGGGTGGGGAAGCTTCCTGGTTTCCAGGGAGTGAGGGAAAATTGCCCTTCAGATTAGAGGAGGAAATGAAGCCCAGGGAACCTTCAGAGGAAGCAGCCGTGATTAGGGGTGAGGGGTCCCCCCCCCGCGCTCTTTAGGCCGCTCAGCAAGCTCCTGTCTGTCCCAGGAGAGACTTGGGGGCAGCTCTGCCCAGGGCTGATTTTAGGAGGGGCGGTCTGGGGGAGGCTCTTTAGTGGAGGCGCCATCTTAGCAGGGTCTGGTGAGGAACTCAGACCAGGAGTGGGAAGGGCATTCCAGGCAGGGGGGGGGGAGGAGGGGGCACAGCGTGGCAGAGGCTTAGAGGTGAGCACAGGGAGTGTGAAGGCCAGGCGTCTGCGGTGTGGTGAGGGGGCAGAAGCCCCTCTGGAGGAGGGGTGGCCCAGCCAGGCTGGGAACAGCGGGACGTGGCCTGATGTCCTGGGGGGTGGGGGTGGGAGGGTGGCTGGGACTGCTCTACACTGGATCCCAAGCGTTGTGAAGACCAGCAGGCCTTGTCCACCCTGCTTCCCTGGGGCTAATTGAACCCCACAACTATTTAGGGCCTGCTGTATGTGTGCAGCTCTGTGTGTGGAACCAGACCCCCATTTGTAGCCTGGATGAAGGTGTCCGGGAGGCAGCCAGCTCTCACCAGTGAGGCTGCCAAGCCTCTCTGCTCTGGTGTGGGTCTCTGGCTTCCACTCCGGGTGCTGTGGGGCTCAGCCTGCCTTGTGGGCTAAGCTGGTGAAGGGCAGCACAGGCCCTGGCTGTGGCCAGGTGACAGGGGCAACAGGGCGCAGCTCGGGTAGCAACCAGAGCGGGAGGCATCTGCCTGGGCTGGCCTTGACCCATGATCCTCAGATCCTCAGCCTCCTGAGGAGCTAGGATTACAGGCGTGGGCCCCTGCATCCCAGGGGGAGTGATTTTTGAGACCTGTAGTGCCCTTGGACGCTCAGCCTCAGGGTGGCCAGCGTCACCCCTAGTTTGTTCTGTCCTCACTGGCTGTCATTTAGCAAATCAGAGTGCCCTTAGAGGCAGTCTAGCCCTGAGCCCTGCCACTTGGTGCCAACGGGGATGGCTCTATGCCTTGTCTTCCAGTCCAGAACCTTTTTTTGCTTGTAGGTCCTTTCCACCTGCATGGCTGAGATCAAGGGCTGCTACTGTGAAGACTGTGAACACTGTGAACACTGTGAAGATGGGCCCTGTCCAGCCAGGCACAAGCACCGCCCCTCCTGCAGTCTTGGCTTCTTTCACTCCTACTACCTGCTTGGATAGCCTGGAAACTCAGCACCCTGGGGCCCCAGGGAGATGCTGGCTGAATGACAGACAGACTGACCATGGCCGACCGACCGACAGACACCTACTCCCTGCCTGGGAGGGCTGAGATCATTTGCACGCGGGCTCCTTGCCCGAGCCCTGACACAGGTGGTGTTGCCAGCAGCTGCCAGGCGGGGTGGGACCCGCCAGGCTCTGCGTGTGTGCACAGAAGCAAGTGCTGACCCAGGGCCTGAGTGAAGGGGGTCTTGGGGACCCCTGAGCTTGGCTGGGGGGCTGGCCCGTTGCAGCTGGGCAGCTTTTCCCTGGCCTGACTGTTGGTGAGGTGCTGCGGTGTGACGGCGCCCGGGGTCCGTGGCCTGGGCCTCGAGGCCGCGTCCGCTTTGCACTGTGACAGAGAGGGAGAGGATTTCTGTGAGCGGATCTCACACCCTGGCTCGGGGAGACGGTAAGGAGGCGCAGAACTCATCACTGGGTGGGCAGGGGGGCTTGCTGCTCATGCCGTTCTGAGACTCATCGGGGCCTCACAGATGAAGAAGCAGAGGCACAGAGAGAGGAAGCCGTCGCTCAAGGACACACAGCCAGGAAGAGGTAATGTCTCTGCCCGGACTCCAGAGCGTCCTCTGGGTGAGCGTGGCAGGGAGTCTGTGATGCCTTTCACATGGACAGACTGCCGGGCACTGGTGGTGCAAGCCCGTCATCCTAGCTACTCTGGAGGCTGAGATCTGAGGCGCGCACACACTCACGCTCACACTCACACACACACACACACACACACACGTGCGCTCTGCACAGCAGTGTCCGAGCCGGTTTTGGCGGCCGCTGGCTCTGTGTGTCCACAGCCAGCCCGCGCCCCCACCCCAGCCACTCTGGTGCTCCACACTGCTGATGGGTTACACGGGGAAGGAGCCCCATCTTAGACTTGAGGGGACTCAGGGACTCAGGGCCACAGCAGCAAAACCCCACAGCTCGGAGATGCAGAGAGGGTTGAGCTGGGGCTCTGCTCCCTGCAGTTCCCCTGTCAGACACCAGAGGGCAGCAGGCATCCACTGCTGACCCCAGGCAGGCGGCCCTGGCACAGGGCTGCTCACTGTCTCCAGCCAAAGCCCGTGGCTGCCCTGCAGCAGGAGTGGGGGCGGGACCCTCCCTCTCTTCCTCTTCCTCTTCCTCTTCTGGGGGGCGGGACTCTGCCCAGGGCACCCCACCCCCACCTCTCCTACCTCAGTTTCCCCACAGGGATGTCACAGGATTACTGAAGGGCCTATGCATGTAGCAGGAGCCTGTATATGTGCATGTGTGTGCATGTGCACCTGTGTATGTATGAGTGTGTACATGTGAGTGCATGTGTGCGTGTATGAGTGTGAGCATGTGTGTATGTGTGTGTGAGCATGTGTATGCATGTGTGTGTCTGTACACGCACACGCATGGCTCTCTTCTGCTCCTCTGTGAGGCCCGGCCCGGCCTGCAGTGCAGGTGGCCTGGGTGCGGTGGGAACCCGCCCCGCCCTGGGCCTCTGGGCATCAGTAGTCGCCAAGGTCAGGCCCGTCCCCCGTCCCCCGTCCCCCTGCCCCCCTGTCCCCCTGTCCCCTGTCTCCCTGTCCTCCCTGTCCCCTGACCCCTGTCCTCCCTGTCCCCCTGTCCTCCGTGTCCCCCTGTCCCCCTGTCCTCCCTGTCCCCCTGTCCTCCCTGGCCCCCTGGCCCCCCTGACCCCCTGTTCCCCCTGGCCCCCTGTTCCCCCTG
>NW_012269193.1:0-4233 GCF_000151885.1 Dipodomys ordii
GTCCCTCAGCTCTTCAGCTCAAGGCTAGCACTCTACCACTTGAGCCACAGCACCACTTCTGGCTTTTTCTCATTATGTGGTGCTGAGGAATCAAACCCGGAGCCTCATGCATGCAAGGCAAGCATTCTACCACTGAGCCATCTTCCCAGCACCCTCCCCGTTCCCCTCAATTTCTTAGGTTAAAAAAAAATCTTAGAAATCATGCTTATCATTTTTCCCCCTGAACATAGAATCTATTAGTCAACTATAGTGGCTTTATCATAAGAATATGTCCAGAGTCAGATGGTATTTCTCCACACCCTAATCACTGCTATCCTTCTTTAAGGAGGGGGCTAATTATATGTCAGGGAATTTACCTTACTGATTTTTCTCTACTTTTCCTCTCTTACGGTCTCTTTGTAACACAGTGCTCAGAGTGTGCATTTTGAAACTCAAGTTAGAGCCTGCTGTTCCTCTGCCACCAATAATTAGTGTCTCACAGAATAAAAGGGAGAGCCCTGGCTGGGCTAACAGGTCCTCAGGAATCAAGTTCTCTTGCCTCTCTGACGTTGCTACAGGCTTCTTGGCTCTGCTCCAACACCTCTGCCCCTAGGACCTGTTTCTATCACAGCTGTGCCAGGAGTGCTACACTTGTGGAGTTCCAGGGCATCTCTCTCCTCCTTCGGGGATTTGCTCAAGTGTGTTTTTCCTCAGGTGCGCGCTAGCAGTACCTCACTGGCAATGCACTCTCCACCTCTGGCACCACTTTATTTAAGTGCACAGAATGTTTGCACTTCTAGCTAAAAGTCCTATGGGCATCCAGGGCCTCTTTCACGTGTTTATTAGCCATATGGACTTCTTTCTCTGCGAAGCGTCTGTTTAACATTGCCAACTTATTAATTGGGTTATTGATTCTTCAGAGTTTAAGGGTTCTTTTTGAGCTCCTTATATATTCTGCTTATTAACCCTTCTCTGATGTATAGCTGGAAAAGATCTTCCATTCTGTAGGCATTCCTTTCGCTTAGAAACTATATCTTTTGTGGCTTTCATCTTTGAAGTTTGAAATTGTAATGATAGTGTGTGTGTGTGTGTGTGTGTGTGTGTGTCTGTGTCTGTGTGTGTGTGTGTGCGCGCGCGTGCGTTCTGGGGTTTGAACTCAGGTCCTGAGTGCTGTCATTGAGCTTTTTGGCCCAAGGCTGGAACTATATACTACTTGAGCCATACTTTCTGCTGGCTTTTGTTGTTGTTAAGGTCAAGATGGAGGGAACAAGGCCAAGTACAACAGCAGTTGGGTTGAAATGTATCCCTTTAGATAATTCTCCCCAAATGGTGCCAATTAATGTCATCCTGCTGAGTAGTTTCTACTGGATCGCTACTAGGCCATCTGATTCTTCTTTCCAGCTGAACGTTTTATTTAGTGATTTGAACAAAGAAAACAACATCACATTTACCAAATTTAAACATATCAGCAAATTGAAGATGCACTAGGTTTGTAAAAAGACAAAGAAGAGGACCTTGCACACTGCAATATTTAACTGGATTGAATGAGGTGAGCATTAGTAGAAATAAATAATAGGTTCACAGGAAGTTCTATAGGTACTAGATGGGTGAAATATAGCATATTGGTATTCTGACTGTATCTGCTGGCTTTTTTGATGGTTAGTTGGAGATAAAAGTCTCAAGGACTTTCCTGCCCAGTCTGGCTTTGAACTGTGATATACAGATCTCCTCCTCATTAGCTAGGATTACAGGCATGAGCCACTGGAACCTGATGGTATCCTATTGAATCCATTTTTAGTTAACATTTCATATTAACTAAAAAGAATGCACACCATAAAAGAATGGATGTGATATATATGCATACATATACATATATGGAATATACATATACGGAATATGCTTTGAGTTATATGTATATATGTATTATATACATACATTGTACGATGTGCACCTATCATGGTATTCATACACGAGACTGAGATTAGGAGATTGTGGTTTCAGGCCAGCTCAGACAAAGTAATTCAGGAGACCTCATCTCAACATAAAAAGCTTGGCACTAGAGTAGACATATCTGTCATCCCAATTATGGTAAGAAGTAGAAATAGGATTGTGGTCCAGGCTAGCTTGAACAAAAAGTAAAATGTTACTTAAAAAAAGTAACCAGAGCAAAAAAGGGGATAACAATGGGTTAGCTTTATTTATATTTCTTAGATGTATTTTTTTCATTTTTAAAAAATTTTATTGTGAAAATACTGTACAGAGAGGTTACAATTACATGAGCAAGGTAATGAGTACATTTCTTATCAAGCATTGTTGCCTGCTCCTTTGTTTCCCCTTCCCATCCCTCCCCATCTCCATCCCCCCTCCCCCTCAAAGTTGTAATGTTCTTTTTTCGACATAACGACTTGTACCTCTCATTGTTGCAATGGGTCCACCTCTATCCCTATTTAAATGATTTGTTTTTTCTCTTCCCCTCCACAAATTATACCAACATCAAATACAGTAAAAACAGGGTTATACCGTGGGGGAGGGACATACAAATCAACAAAGAAATCATCTTATAAATATGTTAGAAACACTCACAAGAAAGAAAAAAACATTTGAATACATATCTTGGGGTTCATTTTGCCTAATATCAACTTATCTGACCGTTTGTGCTTGTCTCAGACATATACTAGTTATTGCAAATAAGGGAAACCATGGGACCTATGTTTCTTTGGGCCTGGCTTACTTCACTTAATATAATGTTTTCCAAGTCTTTCCATTTCCTAACAAATGGGGCAATGTCATTCTTTCTGATGGAGGCATAGAATTCCATTGTGTATATATACCACATTTTCTTGATCCATTCATCTACTGAGGAGCATCTGAGTTGGTTCCATATCTTAGCTATGGTAAATAATGCTAACTTTTTAAATAGATATGTGTATACACCCATGTCTGTTGGTTCTTTGGTGTTACATTTTTTGTTTATTTATTCTAACGTTTTTAATATCCCTAGCTTTCAGCACAGAATTAGTTTCACAGATGGAAACACAGAACGACTTAATGAATGAATATAAACCTAATTTTAGTTGTCACTGTTGGATCTTATCATCCATGGGAAAATGATCTGTATATATCCTGTAAAAATGCCTGTCAATATCCTATAAGTAATAATAGATTATAGAGCTTGGAAGAAAGTAGCCAATGACACCATCCAAAGTTCTTTACTTTAAAAAAAATTAAATTTATGTTGTAATTATTAAATAGTTGTACAAAGGGGTTTCAGTTCAACATGTCAATTTATGAGTACAATGCATCTTGATCAGTTTCCCATCTTCCATCATTCTCCCATCTATCCCAATCCAATCCATGACACGTTTGACACTGTTTGCCTTAGGAAGACATGAAGCAAAAATATTGTATCTTAAGATTTGCCTGACTTACACTAGCCAGTGTCAATGGGCACTTAAAAGACAAGTGCTATGATCTGAGTGTTTTGTTCTGACCCCAAGGTGCTTATGTAGAAGCCTAATCATCATCTTGATTGTGTTAAGAAACGGGCCTCTGGGATATAGTTAGATCTGAGCCTCTGCTCTAACCAATAGGATTAATGCCCTTACAAAAGAAGCCACAGAGAGCTGCCTCTCCTCTTCCATCGAGTCAGGACCCAGTAAGAAGGCTTCATCTATGAATTAGAAAGTAGACTTTCTCTAGATTCTGAATCTGGGTGCTTTAATCTTGGGCTTCCCAGCCTTCAGAAATGTGATACGTAAGTTGCTGTTGTTTTGAGGTCACCTTGTTTATGGTATCGTTTTATAGCAGCCTGACTGCACTAAGTAAGGAGAGAAAATGAGTTGTGATTAGTGTGCCAGCCTTCACATCTCATTGCTAGTTGTTCCTCCGAGCTGTGAGGGGAGACACCTGAGACCTGTCTCTGGCATGAAAATGATGGCGCTCCAGCTATAGTGAAGGCTACTGCAGCATCCCCACGCAGAACAGCTGTGAATGGACCCAGCTCTGGGGAGGTAGCCTAGGAAAACCATTACCGAGTCTCCTCTGGGGTCATCTCATATACTCTGGCAACATCTCTTGTGCATCCTCCAGGGACAAAAGATCAAGGGAGCAATAACTCCCCTTTGGCATTCCAACTGTAGAAATGAAGTCATCATATTTCAGTTTCAGTGGCACAACCCCAAGTCATTTTCATAGGATGCTTCCCTTTATTGAAAGACTTTCAGCTATGATGGAAGAGATGTTACACACCCACAC
>NW_012269193.1:4283-7783 GCF_000151885.1 Dipodomys ordii
TCCTCTTCCTCCTCCTCTTCCTCTTCCTTTTCCTCCTCCTCCTCCTCCTCCCTCCCTCTCTATCTTTTATAGAACAGTACTGAAGTTTGAACTCAGGTCTTTATACTGGCTAAGCAGACATTCTAGTGCTTTTGTCTTTTGCTTTTTGCTTTGGCTATTTTTGAGATAGGGTCTCAACTTTTTGACTACACTGACTGCAGTCCTATCTGTGCTTCCCGCTGTAGCTAGGATGGTAGGCATGCACCACTACACCTTTTTCTCTCAAGATAGTATCTCATGGAATCCATCTTTCAGTGCAAGAGTCAGTGTGAGACAGTGTGTCAAGTGATGCGTGGTGCTTTGCACAACGACCTTCCTCCA
The DNA here is from genome assembly GCF_000151885.1 of Dipodomys ordii. Taxonomy (NCBI): domain Eukaryota; kingdom Metazoa; phylum Chordata; class Mammalia; order Rodentia; family Heteromyidae; genus Dipodomys; species Dipodomys ordii. The sequence goes on from NW_012269193.1 coordinate 4,644, forward strand.
TGGTGGCAGCCACAGAGCCTGCCTGCGCATCATCACAGTGAGTTAGGATGAAGTGCTACTTCTGGAGCAGTGTCTGGGGGACTGTGCTGTGAGGAGACACAAAGAGTCTCCCAGGTTGTTAGAACTCACAGCAGCTGTACTTTCCCTCCTGAGAACAGACACTGGGCTTTTCCACTGCACCTGTGCAAACAAACAGAAATGCCCACCGATAGTTTCCTCTTGATTGTGAAGATTCTCCATGAGTGTATGGAAATCATGTGGAACTCTAAAAATGGTATGTGACACTTCCTTTTGGGAATTCTATTCCCAGAATAGCCCAGTTCTTTGAAATCCTCATTTAAATGAGCTTCATGATTTGTGGAAGGTGAGAAATCTCACACCTGCGCTGAAATTTGATAAGCCATGCCCCAAATTCCTAACAGGTGGTTTGCTTGAAATCGCTTAGTGAGTCAGCAATGGAGTACAATCCAGCTGTTTTGTCACCCACCAACTCCCCGACTCCACTTTTCATATTAGTTTAATTGGACAAAGCATTTAGTAGTAAAGGTTCTTAAAGGAGTTATTTTGCTGCCATGGCTTTGTTCTGTGTGTGTGTGTGTGTGTGTGTGTGTGTGTGTGTGTGTGTATGTACACATTGATGTGTTTGTGTGTTTCTGTGTTTGCCTGTGTTTTCTGAAACATTTTTGCCAAGTGATATCTTCTTCCCACTTCCCAGATGGTAGTTCTGATTTTTTTTCCTTTTCTTTTGGAAATCGCTCACAAATCAGGAGGCTTTGCTTGCCAGTTGACAGATTTTAACAGCAGTTGGTAGGTGACCACCCCTTACACCCTTTCCTCCCACCTTCTTCCACAGCTAGGCATTGCTGCAGAATGCAGATAAAAGATAGATATTTAGTTTTGTTAAAGAGGTTCGGACAAGTAGGGAGGTTTGATCATTATTGAAAATATGCAACACAAAGCCAATGGAGAGAAATCTTTCCATTCAAATGAGAGCCATTTTTACCAATCTCTCTGACTCCCTTTTCTGTATTAATTTTCTTTCAATAGAATGATAGTTTTGCTCACTTTTTAGAAAGTTGCAAGAAAGTTTTGAAAGTATATGCTAGTAGGATACTAAAAAATAATGCAAGCATCGCAAAATGTGATAGCTGCCCTGCATGATCATCAGTTTGACATGCCTTTGAATTTTGTACTGGGACAAGTATCATACCCCCAATTTACTGGGATCTCTTGGAATGTAAGAGGGACCTTAAGGATATCTATATACCAGTCCAAATAGGTCCAGATTTGTGCTTTAACTTTTGCTTGCTGCTTTCACTTTGACACAATTATAGTTGAACTACCAGTTTTGCTTCTTGTTGGAAGCAGGGCACAGCTTTGTCGAGTCCGTAACACACAATGGAGGTTTTCATTGGTGGATCTGTCACACTCTGAAGGTTTTCATTTGGTTCCATGTTCATCACTTTCAACGAGTGTTTTGAACCTTTCTCTCCATTAGCAAGGAGTGTATTTTCATTGATTGGAACTAATCATTAATACAAAAAATGGATTTTCAGATTGTGATCTTTTGTATCCACTTAAAAAAAGTTTCAAAGAAACAAAGCCAAGGCTGTGATTTATCTGCTGTGTTTAGTTATTAATAAATACCAGAGTCATTGTATCACTTGATTTCAAGTAGAATACTGAGCACTATGGAACAGAAGATTTGGGATGAGTGCTTAGGTAACTTTGCAACTTCTTTGCACCTGAGATTCTTTATCTATTAAATGAGAAAAACAGTTGTAGTGCCTCCCTAATTACTATAGAGACCAGGACTGTATGTCATTTTTATAAAGCACACATGCCATAGGACATGTATTCCCGTGAGCTATTAAAACTTAGCTGGTGTAATAGTTTCAAATTTTCCTTAATATCATTTTAGAAATACATGCAGTCAGTTAAAAATAAAAAGCCTCTTCCCCTTCCCCGATACGAAATACAACCATGCCTTCAAACCCAAATGTTGTTTGGTTGAGTTCAGAGAAAGAGACTTGCCACTCTGAATTTCGAGTGAGCAAAGCTGCATTCATTTGCAGGTCTGTTCACATTTAGCACCAACACTATAGTTAGAAAAAACACTGTGGAGCGCTGCAGAGATGGGGGTGATGTTCACAGTATATTTTAAAGGTGGAAAAAAATAGTTCAGCCTCATTTGAAAAGCAAATGGTTACTAATCTGCATGAACAGGTAGTCGAACTTTAGGGTGTCTTTTCACTTCTGCTAATCAGGAAAACAAGAAAGGCAAATGGGAGCATGGAAATGAGGAGAAATGAGGAGAACGATCATGTTTTAGGGCTAAATGTAATTTGGAAACCTGAAGAATACCCAGGTTATCACCGAAGAAGCAAACCTTGAGAATGTTAATTTGTTTCCTCTAGATTACAAGGAGTTGAGGGCTGACTGTGACCGCAGGCATGCTCTACAGTGACTCAATAGGAACTCATCTCCCTGGGCAAATTAAAAATCTTGATCAAGGGGAGACTTCCACTGGGTTGACTGTTGAAACCAATATCTGTATTAATGGATGGTGCCTAAGTGTGTTAGAGTTTGGCCCAAAGAACGAGACTTTATATTTGTAGTTTGTTTCTTTACTTATGTATTAGGTTCTTTGTGTTGGAACACAAGGGAGAGTCTATGCAAGAAGGATGAACTTCATCTGAATCTCCAAAGCAAAAGCTTCTAGAAATTAAAATCTTTACTACTACTACTACTATTACTACTACAACTGTTATCTTTAAGTAGTTGTAGAAAGGGATTTGAATTCAACAAGTCAGTTTGTGAGTACAATGCATCTCGCTCAGTATCAGCCTTTCCAGCATCCTCCCCTATCCCAGCCCCACAAATCCCCTCAATTTATCTATTTCCATTTTCACATACTGTGAATATATTCTCTCATCCCTCCTCTCTCTCCATTCATCTACTCTTCCCTGGATCTCATCCCTCTGAAAACACATGTTCCAGCTTCTGGGTATTCATTTTGTTAGACAGTGCGTTAGTTGTTCCAAGGAGTTACACCACTGGAATCCTCCCCTGTGCATACCATACTTTGGTTAACGAGTGTGTGTGTGTGTATGTGTGTGTGTGTGTGTGTGTGTGTGTGT
>NW_012269194.1:0-2528 GCF_000151885.1 Dipodomys ordii
CCGGGCAGGAAAGACCGTGAGACTCCTATCTCCAATAAACCACCAGAAAACCGGAAGTGGCGCTGTAGCTCAAGTGGTAGAGCGCTCGCCTTGAGCTGGAGAGCTGAGGGACAGCGCCCAGGCCCAGAGTTCAAGCCCCACAACCGACAAAAAAAAAAAAATAAGGAACAAATTCAGTTCCAGTGGGGCAGTGGTGGCTCACGCCTATAACCCTAGCTACTTAGGAGACTGAGATCTGAAGACTGTGATTCAAGGCCAGCCTGGGCAGGAAAGGCCAGGAGACTATTTATTTATTTATTTTGGTTGGCCATGGGGCTTGATCTCTGGGCCTGGGCGCTGTCCCTCAGCTCTTCAGCTCAAGGTGAGCGCTCTACTACTTGAGCCACAGCGCCACTTCCGGTTTTCTGGTGGTCTATTGGAGATAAGAGTCTCACGGAGTTTCCTGCCCAGGCTGGCTTTGAACCGAGATCCTCAGATCTCAGCCTCCTGAGTAGCTAGGATGACAGCATGAGCCACGGCGCCCGGCGGGAACCAGTCCCATTTTCTATCTGGTTGGTTGGATGTGGAGTCTTCTGGATGTTTCTGTCTAGGCTGGCTTTAAGCCTCAGTCCTCAGACCTGCCTTAGGAGTGGCTAGGATTACAGGCAGGAGCTGCCAGCTCCCCACCCCTGTGTTTTTTAAACCCAACAAAACCCTTCTGATTTCCTACATTTTGGAAGTGATGCTGATGTCACAACAGCCGAGCTGGAGCTGTGACGAATCTCCACTGTGGTTCCACCAAGCCTCGCCTTCACGCCATGCGAGGCACCAGCAATTCTCCTTCCGGGGCTGGACCACGCCCGGGCCTGGCACAGGCTCCCGCTCTGCCCTGTTGTTTGCTGCCTCTACCTCCAGCTAGGATTCATGAATGTGAACCACCATATTTGCAATTTAATACTTTCAATAAACAATTATATTTAACATTCCCCTGTCTAGTGGAAATACATATGAGTTATTTTCATCCAGGACAAAAGGACTGATATCTCCCATCACCCTTAAAAATTTATTTTAGAAGCCGGGCGCTGGTGGCTCACGCCTGTCATCCTAGCTACTCAGGAGGCTGAGATCTGAAGACTGAGGCTGAAAGCCAGCCCAAGCAGGAAAGTCCATGAGACTCATCTCCAATAAACCACTAAAAAAACTGGGAGTGGCGCTGTGGCTCAAATGGTAGAGCGCTAGCCTTGAGCTGAAGAGCTGAGGGACAGTGCCCAGGCCCAGAGTTCAGACCCCATGACCAAAAGAGAAAAAAATGTTTCAAGGGCTGGGAAGGTGGCTCAATGGTAGAGGGCTTGTCTAGCATGCATGAAGCTCTAGGTTCGATTCTTCAGTACCACATACACAGAAAAGGCTGGAAGTGGTGCTATGGCTCAAGTGGTAGAGCGCTAGCCTTGAGCAAAAGAAGCTCAGGGACAGTGCCCAGGCCCTGAGTTCAAGCCCCAGGACTGGCAAAACAAAAATCTGTTTCAAGTAATTACTTGATATTTTGTAACAATGGCCCACTTTACCAAGATCATAGAAAGAGGCAGAGGAGGAAGTTATAAAAAGAATGTTTAGGATCACCATGAAAATTACCACATGGATTTGCGATCTCCTTTTGTGTTTTTGGGGTGCCTGGGTCATGGCTGGGGTGCTGGCACCACGCAGCCCGGGCCGCGCTGTGCGTGGACGGCTCCAGGTCTCCACGTGAGGGAGGGGCGTGTTCTGTTTTTTTGAGGAGGAGGAGGGGGAGGAGTTCTATGTCTAAAACTGTATATAGATATAAATATACAGATGTGTATAGAGAAACTGCACATAGAGAGAGTTTCTGTGTGTGAATAGTCTATGTATGGATAGAGCGAGAGAGTATATATAAAATACACTTTAACTTCTGCGGGCGACGGTGCTTTAGGCCTGGGATTATCTCCAAGGCAGGCGGCCACCTGCAGGACAGCGGGCAACGCTGTCCACCCAGGACACACATACGTGGAGCACGCCAAGTCCACGTGAGCCGCATCTGGACGGAAGGCAGCCGCTAAGACTCCAGAACATCTGCCATTCCCAAGGCGGCGAATTCCCACCACGGAGCCGCGCAGGGTGCACGCGCGGCCCGCCACGCTGAAGACCCGCCCGGCCAACCCTGGAAATCGCCTGCCAGGCAGGTGCTGGACCGCCTGCGCCGCTCCCGTCCTCGGGCTGGTCTCTGCCTCAGTGGGCTACTTCTGCCCGGCTGAGCTCCGCGGTGCTCTGAGCTCAGTGGCTCCGCCGCACGGACGGAGGCCTGCGAGCCGCGCCCGCCTTTCCTGCCGTCCGCTGCACTGTGCAGCGCACACGGCTCCCCTGTCCTGGGCTCGGGAGACCCCAGAACGCCACCGAGCCGCACTGACTCAGGTCACAGCGTGTGGCCTCGCGCACTCTGGGGGAGTTTCCTCAGGGTGGCAGCCTCCCCGACGCGGCCGGCACCGCCGCAGCTCAGCTCCCGAGGCTAAGGCAGGGGGATCCTGAGTTCAGGG
>NW_012269194.1:4879-5402 GCF_000151885.1 Dipodomys ordii
ACCATCCCAGACACCATCCCAGACACCCTCCCAGACACCCTCCCAGACATCATCCCAGACAGACACCATCCCTCCCAGACAGACATCATCCCAGACAGACACCATCCCAGACAGACACCATCCCAGACAGACACCATCCCAGACACCATCCCAGACACCCTCCCAGACACCCTCCCAGACATCATCCCAGACAGACACCATCCCAGACAGACACCATCCCAGACACCCTCCCAGACATCATCCCAGACACCATCCCAGACACCATCCCAGACAGACATCATCCCAGACACCATCCCAGACAGACACCATCCCAGACACCATCCCAGACAGACACCATCCCAGACACCATCCCAGACACCCTCCCAGACACCATCCCAGACAGACACCATCCCAGACAGACACCATCCCAGACATCATCCCAGACACCCTCCCAGACAGACACCATCCCAGACAGACACCATCCCAGACAGACATCATCCCAGACACCATCCCAGACAGACACCATCCCAGACACCATCCCAAA
>NW_012269195.1:0-1783 GCF_000151885.1 Dipodomys ordii
AGGAAAGGAAAGGAAAGAGGAAAGGAAAGGAAAGAGGAAAGGGAAGGGAAGGGAAGGGAAAGGGAAGGGAAGGGAAAAGAAAGGGAAGGAAAGGGAAGGGAAGGGAAGGGAAAGGAAAGGGAAGGGAAGGGAAGGGAAGGGAAGGGAAAGGGAAAGGGAAGGGAAGGGAAGGGAAGGAAAGGAAAGGAAAAACAGAAGTATATAGTTAAGTCATCTGAAATTTAAGCATAGTGCTCCTTGGTTTTAAACTAAGGTATCTCTATATATTCGGTTGTTTAATTTGAGGGTCTGATTATATGTCAAAATGCAGAGTCACCAATAATTTTGGTATTCTTCTCAGAGTCAACATTTAAGGCTGTCTTTCCTCAATATACTGACATCATCCAAATTTAGATATAAATTTAAGTCAAAGATACCAAGCCTGGATAGGGAAATAAAATACAGAGAGCACTTAAGAACAATAACATACTTACTCATTTATGTACTCATTATTTATACTCATGATTTGCTGACTTATCTATAGCAAACATTTGTAAACAACAGTATGATTGACCCTGGAGACGCTGTGTCTTCTGTAAAGGAATAGTGACCTAACAGTATTAGTAGAGTATAAGAAGCACTGGGAAGGAGATGTACCCAACCCTATGAATATACAGACAATAGTCATCCAGAGTAGACATTAAGGAGGTAAGAATTACATAAATTAATGAATAATTAATTACATAAAGGGAAAGGGTTTTGAATTCATCAGTTTCCTGTTTGGTGCATCAAGAGAAGAAAAGTTTGTTTGGGCTCATGGTTTTAGGAATTTCAGTCCATAGTTGGTTGGCCCAGTTGATTTGGGCCTGTGCTGGCACAGGGAGCCTGTGGTTGAAGAGGTTTGTTTAACCCACAGCAACTGAGAAGCACAGAGAGAAAGAGAGGGAAAGAAAGAGAGAGAGAGCACAGGGTCATAGTAGCTGCCTCAAAGGTACACTCCCAATTATCTAGCTTTCTCCCATGAGGCCTTGTATCCTAAAGATTCTCTCACTTACCAATTGGTGTCTTTTAACATGAAGTCCTTTAAGGATACTTAACCAAACCATCCCAGTATAAAGAGAAATCTTGGAGTAAGGCAGATATGCTGTAGCATACCACAATAAATGAGACTAAAATTAGTTTGGTAGCAGCCTAAATGTATAGTATATGGGTGAATTAGCCACAGTGGAGACTACTCTTTCAGAAGAGTATGTCATGTTAATGATCTTGAAGTTCCACCAAAAAACTCTGAAAACAGAGCAGAGAATTTCACGAAGGAAAGTGACTAATTAGGTTTGACACTGCTGCATATATAAAAAAGAGTTTAGAAAGACTGAGGCCCAAATCTTGAGGAATATGAACAATTTAGAAGTCTGTTACAGGATATATGTAGTAAATGTGAGTTCATGTAGGAAGAGCCCTGGTGAGAAAGATCAGAAATCAACTAGGAGAGTTTATTAAGATTTGATGTTTCAACACTGGGTATGGCTGTGCATGCTGATAATCCCAGCAATTCCGGAGGCACAAGTAAGAGGTCATGATGTGAGGTCAGTCCAAACAAAGTTAGTATAAGACCTTTATCTAAGTAGTTTAGGGACACGGTTCCAATAGTAGAGCACTTGAGAGGCCTTGAGTTCAAACCCTAATACCACACATGAAAAGAAAAGAAAGAAGGCAGGAAGGCAGGCAGGCAGGCAGGCAGGCAGGCAGGAAGGAAGGCAGGAAGGAAGGAAGGAAGGAAGGAAGGAAGGAAGGAAGGAAGGAA
>NW_012269195.1:4918-5247 GCF_000151885.1 Dipodomys ordii
ATCTCAATGTTGTTTTGAATTGCATTTCTTTTATGGCTAGGGAGGTTGAGCATTTCTTCATGTGTCTATTGGCCATCCTTCTTTCTTCTTCAGAGAAGTTTCTCTCTTAAGTCTTTAGCCCACTTATTTATTGGGCAGTTGTTTCTTTGAGGATTTGTTGTTGGGGGGTTTAATTTTTTGAGTTCCAAGCATATTTTAGATATGAGAACCTTGTCTGTTGTATGGCTAGTGAAAATCTTCTCCCAATCCTTGGGCTTTCTATTGATCTTGCTAGCTATGTCCTTTGCCATGCAGAAGCTCTGCAACTTCATGCAATCCCATTTGTCCAA
>NW_012269196.1:0-1091 GCF_000151885.1 Dipodomys ordii
AATAAAAAAATTTAAAAACGTTTTAGAAAAAAAACTTTTATGAAAGGTACAAAAAAAGACTATTTGATTTTTTTTCAGGGGCAGAGGGGTATGGGAAGATCCCTTGTGTCCTTAAGCAGTCTCTTGTTACAGTCTCTAGTCTGCTTGCAGTGTTTGATTTTCCTGTGGCTTGGTTGGTTTCTTAGGTCAATTTGTTTGAGCAGGCAGAAAACTCTTCTGCTTTATCCAGCAGTTTGTGATCCTTCTCCCAGGGTAATTTAATGGGAAAGAGAACTGCTTTGAGTATCACAAAAGATGGAGTTGGCTGTTTCCTCTAGTGTGGAGATGCTGTGATGAGGCTAAGTTCTGGATAGAGTTGAGGCCTTTCAGCAAACAGTAGCTTTTCCCTGAGAGGGTAGCTTCTGAGAGACTCTCAGAGCCCAGCCTGAAGCCATTCTCAGGGTTTATGTTTACTGAATTTCAATTGATTGTCAAGGCTGCTATAGGGAGGGGCAACCTCTGTCTCTGTTTACCCAGTGAAGACAGTCACTCCTGGGGGCTGGGGCCCTGGCTGGGTGACTTCCCCTTGGGTGGAGCTGAGCCTAGCAGGTCAGGTTAGGTTTCTGTGAGCAGCTAAATGACTCTCTTGTTTTCTTCCAAGGCCTGAGTTGGTGCTAGCTGCTCAGCCAGGCCTTTGTCAGTCTCAAAGATGGAGATCTCTGGTAGTGGGAGGAGGGGTAGCCTTCCCTTCTCTGCTCCCTGAGAAGGAGTGAGGCTTTCAGGCTTCTACTCACACTGGAGTCTTGGTTCCTGAGTCTTCTCTCATCTGGGAACTTCAGGATGAAGATGTCTGCTCCTTGTCAGTTCTTGCTGGTGTTGAGTAGAATTGACTCACACACAGCATATGGAGCCTTTGTTGCAGGTATGGCGGCTATGGCCTCCGCTACCACCCCAGTCACGGCTGCTTGCAAGTGCTCAGATCTCTCTCTTCACTGGATTTTCCCTCTGTGACCTAACTCTCTGTACTGTGATGGCACACCTGGTGTGATTCTCTGGCTTAGGACTGTTCACTGAAACACTACAACTGCTTTCTATGCGAGAGCTTGTTTAGC
>NW_012269196.1:3916-5779 GCF_000151885.1 Dipodomys ordii
ACTATTGATACTGAGCTTTGTATATTTCAAGGAATTATTTGTAGATTTTTTTTAAAGTGTCTTCAATCGTTTTCCCCATTTCTAGTTTTTCTGTTCACATGGCACTGAATAATTGAACCCGTGCATTCTAGACTAGCGCTCTGGAGTAAGCCACATTCCCAGCCCTAAATCTAGTACCTTGTTTTTTGGTACAATTAATTCTTTGAACTGAGGCCTTCCTATTTGCCTGGTAATTGCAATATTTATTGATGCATATGAGTATTCTACATACATTTCTTTTAATAAAGTGATGAATTTATATATTGGATCTTCATGCATTGTGAATCATATGGGGTTATAAGTTTCCTTTCAACAAACTATTACAGAAATATTACATAAAATATATAACCAATATATTCCTTTATACTTACCTGCACATTTACCATTTTAGTTTCTCTGTCCTATATGTATATGTATGTGCACTCCTTTTGCTCTTCTCTTGAAGCACTTCTCTTGTAACACTCTTAAAATGCAGATGTGTAATTAATCAACTCTCTTTCCCTGACCATATCTTCAATCTGCGTTTTTAGTAGAGTTCCTCTGCCCAATGGATTGTGAATTGAATGTTATTTTCTTTCAATTCTTCACATATATATTTCCCTTTTGTGTCTTAGTCAGCATTCACCTCTGCTATTGCCAAGCATGGCTGGCTTGGCCATTCATCATTTGTAATAGGGTTCCGTGTGGGAGTCCAAAACCTCTCCTCTTAGCCTCTGCAGGCAAATTAGCACTCTTATTTCCTTCCAACTTGTAAATTTGTCTTCTGTATCTTTAGATCACATCCCTCTTCTAATTTTTCTCTGTCTTGCTTGTCGTGGTCCTATTTTTCGTTTTTTGTCATCTTGAATGTTCCTTAAGCCTCTATCCATCCTCCATCCTTCCATAAAGGCATATTTAAATGAAACTGCAGTCAGGGAACATGGTATGCCCCTCGTAACTATATTGTGGATTGTAGAAGGTAGGCCAAGTTCACAAAAATTCTTTCTAGCAGTTCTTTTTTACATAGGAAAGAAATATCAGGGTATCTATGACCATACTTCAGTATTTACCACTTAAACTACAAAATAGTTAACGTAGAATATTTATATATGGGAAGTAAATCAGATCTTATAAGGGCCAATCCATCATTAGCTACGTTCTTAAGTACTGTTACTGCCTTTAACATTTATGTGGACACTTACTTTTCATGAATCAGTAATGTGCTATGTATTCTATGTGATGTCCTAAATGTGTTGTGATTGCTTATGAGATACCGTGTGTGTGTGTGTGTGTGTGTGTATTGGTTGGTTGTGATGTTTGATTTCTGGACCTGAGCACTGTCCCTGAATTCTTCCCCTCAAGGCTAGTGCTCTACCACATGAGCCATAGCACCAGTTCTGCTTTTCTCCTGGTGATTAATTGGGGATGAGTCCCACAGACCTTCCTGACTTGGGCTAATTACTTTATTCAAATGTGCCATTACAGAAGCTGGTATCATTTGATGATGTGGCTGTGGACTTCAGCTGGGAGGAGTGGCAAGACCTGGATCATGCTCAGAGGACCCTGCATAAGGATGTAATGCTGGAGACCTACAGCAACCTCTTGGCTTTAGGTGAGCAAAAGTCATTTGAACATGCGAGATCAAAGGCTGTTTTCTTTTTTAAGTAGATATATAAATATTTATGTTGTTTCAGTAGAGGATTCCAGTCCGTGGGAATATAAAATTCCTGTCCATTTTTTCCACTTGATTATGTAACTGGAGACAATTTTATTCCCATTCATCAAAAAACCCAATCAGCACTTGGACCCAAAATCTAAACTGCATTCCACTAATAGAAAGAACAC
>NW_012269197.1:0-607 GCF_000151885.1 Dipodomys ordii
GTGGGTGAGGCTGAGGCCGGGGGCGTGTCCTCAGCCTGGCAGCGGGCGTGGCTGAGGCCGGGGTGGGGCCTGAGCCTGGGCTTGGCAGTGGGTGAGGTTGAGGCCGGGGTCGTGTCCTCGGCCTGGCAGTGGGCGTGGCTGAGGTCTGGGCTGGCAGCGGGCGTGGCTGAGGCCGGGGTGGGGCCTGAGCCTGGGCTTGGCAGTGGGTGAGGTTGAGGCCGGGGGCGTGTCCTCGGCCTGGCAGTGGGCGTGGCTGAGGTCTGGGCTGGAAGTGGGCGTGGCTGAGGCCGGGGTGGGGCCTGAGCCTGGGCTTGGCAGTGGGTGAGGTTGAGGCCGGGGGCGTGTCCTCGGCCTGGCAGTGGGTGGGGCTGAGGCTGGGGCGGGGCTGAGGTCTGAGCCGGCAGCGGGCGGGGCCTCGCCTCCGGGCCGTGGGAAGCGCGAGCCCCGCGCTAAAGACTGCGGTCTTTTTTTTTTTTTTTTTCAATTTTGTCTTGAATTATTTGTGCAAAATGAATACACAGACACATCATGGAGATGTGTATTACCAGATTTTGAATCTGGTAATTGCTAGTGATTTGACCCTATGCAAGTCGGGTTTTTTTTTTTT
>NW_012269197.1:2517-5536 GCF_000151885.1 Dipodomys ordii
GGCGCTGTCCCTCAGCTCTTCAGCTCAAGGCTAGCGCTCTACCACTTGAGCCACAGCACCACTTCCAGCCTTTACTGCTTTGTGGTGCTGAGGAATGGAACCAGGGCCTCATACATGTGAGGCAGGTGCTCTACCACTGAGCCACCTTCCCAGCCCCTGCACCTGGGGCATTCAGGGCCAGGCCTGCCTGGGCCTGGACACCACCCACCACCACACATCCCATAGGGACCTGTTGGACAGGGGTGTGGCTGGGCTGTGGCGGGGAGTACTCAGGAGGTGGAGGCTCAGGAGTCTGGGCGTTTGTGGTCAGGGCGTAGGACTGGTCTGTGTCTTTCTCTTCTGCACATGAAGTTGATCATTGAACAGCGGAGCAAGAGGAGGACAGAGGAATTTCAAGGATGAATGTCAGGACCAGAGTCAGATGTGGATAAGAATCTAGAACATGCACAGACATTGTGTCCTCAGGTAAAATGTGGGATGGGATGGGCACCAGTGGCTCACGCCTGTAATCTGAGCTAATCAGGAGGCTGAGATCTGGAGATCGTGGTTCAACACCAGCCCAGGCAGAAAAGTCCATGAGACTTTTATATCCAATAAACCAATCAGAAAACTGGAAGTGGTAAAGCACTCACCTTTAGCTGAAGAGCTGAGGGACAGCACCCAGGCCCAGAGTTCAGGCCCCACAACGGGCCAAAAAAAAAAAAAGTGGGATGGAGGCAGGGAAGCTTCAGGGGTTGGGACCCTGAGCTCGCTGGCCGGCCGGCCGTGCCTAGCACCCGAGGGCTCTCTGTTATTTATCCAGGGATCTGCCACTGCCGTGCACCTGTGGGGAGGAGGCAGCTGTGGGGCCCCGCACCCCCTCCCCCTCCTGAGAGCTGCCCCACCGCACGGCTGGAGCTCCCACACCGCGGTCTGCAAAGCCTCTCCCGGGCGCTCTTCCAGCCTTGCAGCCGGAGCCGTCTCCCTCACCCCGACACTGACACCCAAAAGTGTTTTCTTTCTGGACGTTGCACATGTTCCAGTAAAGCAGCTTTTGTGGAGTCCTCTCCTCACTCCTCGCATGCTGCATTGGGTTCCTGAGTGCGGGTTTGCCAGCCTAGCTGGCCGGTGGTGCTTCTGTCTAGAACAGGGAACTCCGCTTCCCGGTGACCTCTTCCTCCCGGCCTGTCCCAACCCGCCTGGACATCTGGACCCAGTGTTCTCCCCGGTCTCCGCTTTCCTCCGATTTCCCAATCCTCCGCTGCCCTGCCCTGCTTAGAGGCAGGTCGGGCCTCACGGCTTCCATTTCAAGAGCTGTTGCTGTATTCTCCGAATGCTTCCCTTTGGAGGATGGAGGGAGTCAGGGTGTCACTCTGTGGCCCTGACTGGCCTTAAACTCAAGATCCCCCAGCCTCGGCCCCGAGGGCAGCCACACTGCACTTCCTGGTCTGTTTCTTAGCATCCTATTCTTTTCTCCTGTATATTGGTTTGCTACATACATTTTTTAATTAATTTTTTTTTTATTTTTTGTCAGTCCTGGGGCTTGAATTCAGGGCCCAGGCGCTGTCCCTGAGTTTCTTTTGCTCAAGGCTAGCTCTCTACCACCTCCCAGCCTTTTCTGTATAAGTGGCACTGAGGAATCCAACCCAGGGCTTCATGCATGCTAGACATGCACTCTACCACTAAGCCACCTTCCCAGCCCTGGTATTTTTTTTAACGTTCTTTTGTTTTTAGACCCCATTCCCAAACTCCTGAAGTCCCGTATTTACGGTCCTGCCGCTCACGGCCACGTGCCAAACAGAGACATGGTTAAGCGGCTTCAGTGGCTCTTCCGCCAGCTTCCAGAGCACGGGCCTTGGCTCCAGGTTAAATAGAGAGAACGGGGCAGGGGGTGAGCACGGCAGGCAGCCACAGTCCCAGGGCTCAGGGGCGGCCTGGCTGAGCCTCAGCTCCAAGGACCCTGGAAGCTGGAGGTGTGGCCTGCAGCGGTCAGCCTTTTGGGGGGGGGGGAGTTTCAGTTGACCACAACTCCAAGTGGACTCAGGAGGCCTGACCGGGAGTCGGCCGCTCTGGGCTGTTTTCCAACAGATGAAACAAGGCTGGAATCTGGTTTCCTAAAGGCAGGGTGGGGTTTGGCTTATCCTAATCTTCCTGGGGCTCTAGGAGATAGCAAACTGAAGAGAGAGGGGAGAGCTTGGATCAAAGGTCAGCCTCGGGAGGGGGCCAGCTCCCAGCATCCATCTGGCTCTTAGTTCACGCCCAGGCCCAGCCTGAGCAGTGTTAAATTGCCTTTTGGATTTCTTTCCTTCTGAGTGTCTTTCGTCCTTGCTGTTTTTGTTTGTCTCCTCCGTGATTAGAAGGCCGGCCCTTTGAACATGCTGGGACTCGCAGGCGGGAGGCTTACCGCACACTGAGCCTCCTGGGCCCTTCCTCAGGGAACCCCCAGCTCTCTGTCCTTGTAGGCTGCTTGGATTCTGAGAAGATCAGACCTTCAACATCCTGAGGACAGCGTGGAGACCGAGGGGTGGGGAGGGGGACAGAGGGAGGGTGGGGGAGGGGCCTCCAGCTTCCCAGCTCTCCTGCCACTCACAGGGACTGGAGAAGGGCACGGGGTTCGCTAAAGGAAGCCCACAGGTGGAAGGTGAGCCAGGATCACTAGGAACAGCTGACAGGTGGAGAAGAGCACCTGTGCCCCGCCCAAAGGAAGCCCTCATGGGAGGGCTTTTGTCAGGGTGGTCATCCGCAGACTCCATCCCGGATTCCTGTGTGCACGCGGGGCCACGGACCGGGCTGAGCTTCCTCATGCGGACAGCGCATGCAGCGTGGATTGATGACCCCAAACATGGCTGGGTCTTACTCATTATTCACAGACGCTTTGATTTGGCCAAAACAGCTCCATCTCTACCAAGTTAGAGTTTGCAGCTCTGACATCTACCAACTGGATACTGAGGGACCCTTCCCATTTCCCCTTTTTTAAGGATACAGGTGGATCCGATGCAACTATGAGAAGTACAAGTTGTCATGTCAAAAACGAACTTTA
>NW_012269198.1:0-5000 GCF_000151885.1 Dipodomys ordii
GTGCTGGTAGTTTTAGTATGGTCTTGTTTGTGATCATTTGGGTAAATGCCCACAAGTGGGATTGCTGGGTCATAGAGGAGCTCTCCACAGAGAGAGCTATGGAGTCTTTTGAGGAATCTCCATACTACTTTCCAAAGTGGTTGAACAAGTTTAAATGAACTTTACACCTTTGGAGGGGTTAAAGGGGGGATGAGAAGAGATGGGAAGGGGAAACAAAGGAGGAGGCAACAATGCTTGATAAGAAAAGCACTCATGGGGCTGGGAAGGTGGCTCAGTGGTAGAGCACGTGTCTTGCATGCATGAGGCCCTGGGTTCGATTCCTCAGTACCACATAAGCAAAAAAAAGCCAGAGTGGCGCTGTGGCTCAAGTGGTAGAGTGCTAGCCTTGAGCTGAAGAGCTGAGGGACAGCACCCAGGCCCAGAGTTCAGGCCCCATGACCAGCAACCCCTCCCGCCCCCGCAAAAAAAAAAAGAAAAGAAATGCATGCATTACCTTGCCCATGTAATTATAACCCCTCTGTACGGTATTTTCACAGAAAAAAAAATGTCAGGGAAGTCTTCCTGAGGTAGTCATTTACTAGTAAATTTAGTAATCTTTTACTAACACTCTGTGACAGTGCAGCATCCACATTATACTGGACCTCACATGCCAAGTGTCTGAATGTAGACTTTATCCCATGCCAAAAGGAAGCTATCAAAAGAGTTATTTTTAAATAAGATTAGAACATGAGATTAAGTTTTAATTTAGAGAAAGTCTCTTTGCTAACTGCCACATGGTTTCCGCTCATTCCTCCCCATTTCAGACTCTTACTAAACAAAGCATGTTCACAGATATTTTCAAACTATATCATATAAAGTGATACTATCATAATCACTTTACACTAAAATAGTTTTAGATATATTGGGAAATAACACAAATAGAATAATCATATTCAAAATAATAGCAAGAGGTAATTTCACATGATAATAAAATAATGACATTTCATTTTGCTTGCTAGTTGGAAAATATTTGAAACAAGATGAATAACCAGCATTGGCAAAGAGATGGAAAGATGAGAATTCGCATATTCTGCACTGATGGAACTAAAACTTTTCTGAAGAATGTATGTGTATATATGTATATATATTCTCATATATATTCTCTCTCATATATACAAATATATCTCATATATATCATATATATGTATATGAGGGAAATATATCTGACAAATAAACACAATTTTGTCTCTAGATTGATATTAATATGTATAAATATATTTATAAATTCTATTTTTGTGATTCCATAAATTCATTGCAAGACTGTTTATAATAGCAAAAAATTAGAAGCAGCCTTTGCATGTTACAATTTACCTCTAATTTTGGGAAAGATAAACTACTGGAGAACTTAAATTGTGAGTTAAGTACAAAAATGAAACAACTGTTTAGTAAATACCTAAGTTCTATTATGCTGAGGTTAGAAGTGTAAGAAGTATATGTACTAATACTCATTTTTGCTTTCTCAGCATTTGTGGAATTGTTGCTTAGAGAGAGCTAGCAGTTAGTAATACATTGTCTCTTATGCTACAGTGTAGTGTCATCGAAGGTCAGAGAAGGTGCCTGGTGTAGGCTTTAATGGCCCTATTTGATTTGGATCTATGTAGTCACTTGATTTCAGCATGTCCAACATCGGGAGCAGAAATGGGATGTATTACTTATGGAGTAAGTATGACATATTGGGGGATATTGGAAATAAAAGAGAGTCTATATGCAGATTAGTGGTAAATAAGGTTGAATTGGTCATAGAGTTGAAATCCTAGTAATATTTTTGATGTCCTCGATAGCTAGCACTTATTAACTATGTGTTAGGCATTAAACTAGATTATATATATGTGTGTGTGTGTATATATATATATATATATATATATATATCACTTTCATTAAGCTCAAGAGTAGGTCCAGAAGCAGATAATATTACTCTTACTATTCAATTAAAGAAATTAAAGCTTAAGAAATTAAAATAATAGAAAAAAGAGTAAGTAGGGTATTTCATTGACATCAATTCTGCATGTTGTTTTAAATAGATATCAACATGATAATTTGATATAGTATTTTAAAATAAAATCTTGTGTTTAATTTTTTTAAAAATTAAAATAAGTGTCAATGAGGTATGATTGCCACAGGTACCAATATTGTACCTAGACAGCCTGTATTTCACTCATCCTCATTAATATCCATCATATTTGACCTTCCACAATTGCTCAACCTTTCCTAAGTAAACAACTACCATTGCCCAGCTCATAGTATTATAATGAGGGTCCAACAATGCTGAGAAGATAATATGCATAAATAACATTATTATTATGGAAAAATAGAAATAAAATTTAAAATCATGCTAATTGCAGCACTTTTCACAATAGCCAAGATATGAAAAAACCCCAGATGACCCACTACAGATGAGTGGATCAAAAAACTCGTACCTATATACAATGGAATATTATGCAGTCATTAGGACAAAATAATGCATTTGAAGGGAAATGGATGGAACTAGAAGAAATCATGTTGAGTGAGGTAAGCCAAGAGCAGAGACAAATAGCACATGGTCTCCCTGATATGTGGATGCTAATGCGAAAATGCAAGGAGATATGACAAAGTAAACAGGACATGAGAAACAAAAAAAATCATTGATTATATTTTACATAATTATTTTATTATACATTTGCTCAGAATTTGTAATTATAAATATATGTATCAATTTATACAATTTGCCTTAAAATAACTAGAAACATTTTGTTATTATTAAATATGATGAGCTTATAGCTTCTAATGATTGCATAATAATCTGATATATATATATATTTATATATATATATATCAAGGTAGCATAAATGATTAAACCAAACATGCAAATTAAGAGAATTAAAATTGCATGCAAATACAAATTTTACTGTTGTTATTAGCATGCTATATTAGTTAATAAATATATGATAGCCATACTAACAATAGTTAATGCTAATATTAACAATAACAAAGCATATGCAAGTGATTTATATATAAGGCATCCCACTCACAACCCTAGTGTTAAGAGAAATCATGCCTCTTGTAAAAATGGGAGATGAGGGGCTGGGAAGGTGACTCAGTGGTAGAGTGCTTGCCTTGCACACATTAGCAGAAAAATCCAGAAGTGGTGCTGTGGCAAGTGGTAGAGTGCTAGCCTTGAGCTGAAGAGCTAAGGGACAGCGCCCAGGCCCAGAGTTCAGGCCACATGACCAAGGCCCCCCCCCAAAAAAAACAAAAACAATAAATGAGAGATGAGAAAGGATAAAAGTTTTGCTTTATAGATTCGAGAATCAAATCCAATTTGATATATCAATCCAACTGACTTTCCCTACCAAAAATTGCCTTTTTAAAACTTAGGGTCACTACAGAGCATTTTCATTTCAGATATTCTCGTAGGAAATTTAGTATAAAATCAGAAAAAATTATATTTTCAGTGAATCTTTAATTAAAGGTAGTCCTAGACCTTAAACACCATTATCACGACTCTCTGACTATCTATTTTAACTAGAGCTATTAGGAGTTTCAATGTACTGAAATCTTTAAAATGCTAACATAATTCATCTGTTTATAAGACTGACATTTTTGTATGGTCAAGGACAGGAGGAAGAGTACAAATCAATCTTGGAAAAAAGTTTATATCTATCCCTTTATGAATAAGATGATGAAACTGTAAATCCTGTCATTGCAACTATCTGGATATATGGACCTAGGTGTGTCAGCACTGTGGTGCTGAGCAGAAGCAGTGGCCATGAAACCTGTAACTGGATGCCCCGAACACCATTTCTCTTCCTGTGTGCCTCCATGTCCCCTGGAGCCACACCTTCAGCCTCCCCTGGACCCCTTTGTGTGACTCTCAAATTGAGTAACTGAATGGAACAGAGAGAAAAACTTTTACTTTCTTTACATGGAAAGATGTATTTATCGCTCATACATAGCTATAAACAGACACAACAATCATTTATTAAATAATGCTCAACATCATCAAATCACATTTTGTTTTTACAATTTTTAATTAGTATGCACTAATTACAGGTATACAAATGGGGAAGGGTTCATTGAGACATTTCCATACATACATACAATGTATTCCAACCAAACTCACCTTCTATAATTCTCCCTTCCCTCCTCACCATTCTTAAAACAATTTTAACAGATTTTATTATTCCATTTTCATGTATGCAAATAAACTACTTCCTACTTTAGTCTTATCATCCTCATTCACCTCTCTCCAGATACTCACCCCTCCCCAACAAAGCCCATTTTATTTTCAAATCACATTTTTAAGTTTAAATTCAACATTCAGTTTCTACATAAGAAAGGTAAATGTCTTCATTCTATTTCCTTTGGATTTCTACGCTGTCATTGATACAGCAACTAAATATTTATTTATGTATATTATATATAAATATGTATATATAGAGAAAGCAACTATCCTTAGTTTTTTACAATAGAAACTAAAGGTTTTTTTTAAATTTAGAGAAGTCCTTTTATTATCTGTATAAATTTGATAATGGATATGATAATATTAACTATTTTTTCTTACAGGAATAACAGTAGACCACGCAATTCATTTTCACACTATTCAAATTCATTAGAGATTGGCAAATTTTAAGACTAAACCTTGTATGAAAAGTAACCTTTGTGAAAATCTAAATGCATCCTCTCTCTGTAACCCAGTATTGGCTTTTGTGATATTTTTTATAGGCTGCATATTGAATTTCCCAGGCTGTGTTTCTGAACGGCAATCTCGTGGAAAAAAAAGTGCAATTATTTTTTTTTTCACTCAAACATGCATTTGAGAGAAATGAGTAGATCAGATAAAGAGCCAAGATGCTATTCAACTCAACCTTGAGTTACTCTCTGTCTCTTTAAAAAAAAAAAGGTGGCAAAATCAATACAAACCAATAATAACTTCACATTTGTGGAAGCAACATGAATGGCTCTCCAAAATATTGAGACACATC
>NW_012269198.1:10629-10954 GCF_000151885.1 Dipodomys ordii
GGGAAAGTCATTCCAGGCTTCCAGAAACATTTTCCTCGACATTCCCCAATATATTTTATTTCCCCCACATGGACGAAAAAGAAATGGGCTTCCCCAATGTGTTTATGTGCTGGTTAAGAGGGCAGTATTTCTGGTCTTACAATTAGAGTCTTACAGGTATTCTTTTTTTTTTTAATTTAATTTTGTTTTATTTGTGACCATACTGTACAGAGGGGTTACAATTGCATGGACAGGATAATGCGTACATTTCTTACCAAGCATTGCAACCTCCTCCTTTGTTTACCCTTCACATCCCTTCCCAGCCTCCCCCCTCCCCCCCATCCCA
>NW_012269199.1:0-1948 GCF_000151885.1 Dipodomys ordii
ATTTGCAATATCTAGTATACGTATGAGTCAAGCGGAAAAGGTCAGATAATGTGATGTTAGGAAAATGAACCCTTAGATATGTATTTTAATGTTTTTTTTCTTTCATGCATGTGTTTCTAATGCATTTATAAGATTATTTCTTTGTTGCTTTGTATGATTTATTTTTGAGAGCCCTTTGCTCTGTTCTACATTATTTGTAGGGTTTTTAGGTGCAATCAACAGAGTTAGGCTGCAGAGGGCAGACTCCATTTTAACTAGCACCAGGTATTACTAATTACATCTAAAATTCAATTATTTTTCTTTACTGAGTAAGATACAGGTAAAAATATGGATTTGGGAAACAATAGAAGACTCTCCAACAGTATCAGTAACAATAAGTCCTCTGCCCAGAATTTTTAGTGCTGAAAAAAAAAGTTCTTTAATGTATTTTAAATCTATCTGCATAGATGAAGTAGACATCTGGATGGATCACAATAAAAATAAGTAACTTAACAGGAAACTCCAGACTTGGTTCTTAAAAAATACTATGCTCTTTCAAATACTTCAAAGTACAAACATCAGGCTATGGGCACTTACCTAATATTCTGCTCACCAAAGAATTATTTTGAAACTGTATCATTGGCTTGGAATTGTGTGGTCTAAGAAAACACAAAACCACTTTTCAATGCAACCATTTTCTGTCAAAAAGCATTCTTTCAGAAAGCGCACTCTTCCAACTTCAACAAAATGCCTTAAATAATGAGAAATGCACAAAAAGCCGAGCAAGGAATGCTTGCTCACTCAGCTGGCTCAAATATCAAATTTCAACTTAAGTCCAGCTGTTGAAATAAAAGTTCACCAGAGCTGAGCACCAAATCCCAAGGGAAGGAAACAGCAGCCTATTAAAAGTTAAAATGTTTGCCCCGCAGGCAGCAGTGCTCATGCCTACAATCCTAGCTACTCTGGAGGCTGAGATCTGAGGATCCAGGATGGAGACTAGCCCATAGCAGGAAAGTATGTGAGACTCTTATCTCCAATTAATCACCAAAAAGCTTGAAGTGGAGCTGTGGCTTAAGTGGTAAAAAGCTCAGGGACAGCATCCAGCCCTGACTTTAAGCCCCTAGACCAATCACATACACACAAAAAGCCAAATGTTTTCAGGTAAATACAAACTAGAATATACTGTAGGGTATGAATTCATGTTATTCACTGAGCTGTTTGCAATGGTATGAGTCTGAGGTATCCTCTTATCAAGGGCTGATCTTTTCTCTTGTCTGTGTGTACTCCACATTGCAGAAGGGGCCTGAGAAGGTGGCAGACCATTACCTATTCTCTGGTCAATGTGTACCTATGATAAAGAACCTGTACAAATAACTTTCCCATGTACATTCTAGCTATTCCACGAGCTGAGAACCAGAGGATTATGGTTTGAAGTGAACCTATGCAGAAATCTGTGAGACCCATTTCCAATTAACTAGCAAAACCCAGGGCTTAACATGTGGCTTAAGTGGTGGTGCACTGGGTTTAAACTCAGTGCACATGTACATTACATATATGTATACACAAACACACACTCTTACTATAGAAAAGCAAGCAAGCTCTGAGGCATTAAGTAATCTATCCAAAACCACATAAATTAATCAGACCACAACACACATTGGTTTCTGAATTCATAGACTTTTTTTCATTTTATCTACTCATAAAAATAAAAGTAAACATCCATTGCCATGATGATAGAAGCAAAAGTGGTCTTTTCCTTAGATTCTGCTGTTTTCTTAACCTGTGGTTAAGAATAACATGACCAAATTAAAACCTGAAATGAGCTGGGCAGCAGTGCCTCACACCTATAATCCTAGCTATTCAGGAGGCTGAAGTCTGAGGATCACCATTCAAAGGCAGCCAGGGCAGAAAAGATGAGATGCTCATCTTCAAGCTCAAGTGGTAGAGAAATAGCTTTGAGCAAAAAGTC
>NW_012269199.1:4048-6832 GCF_000151885.1 Dipodomys ordii
CCAACCCTTTTATTAAGAATTTATATGGAGGGCCGGGAGCTGGTGGCTCACGCCTGTAATCCTAGCTACTCAGGAGGCTGAGATCTGAGGATCACAGTTCAAAACCAGCCCGGGCAGGAGAGACCGTGAGATTCCTATCTCCAATAAACCACCAGAAAACCGGAAGTGGCTCTGTAGCTCAAGTGGTAGAGCGCTCGCCTTGAGCTGAAGAGCTGAGGGACAGCGCCCAGACCCAGAGTTCAAGCCCCAGGACCGACAAAAAAAAAAAAAAAAAGAATTTATATGGAGCATTCACCCTTGCACAATACTACCTAATTTAATACTCAGAAGGCCACAAGGAAATATATACAATTTCCCTTAATATTAAAGCTAAGAAACCTGAAATTAAGAACTGGTTAACAATTTATGTAAATTCAAGGAGAAACTCAGAATATACTTAATAGTTTGGATACACTGAGAAAAACTTCAACTACCATGCACTGCATGTTTACTAAGAGTCAGGCACTGTGAAGCAGGAAATCTTATTGTCACTGTGAGAAACAGCAATGCAGTTAGTAAAAGCCACAAAGGTGCTGGTGGCACAATGAAGCTACTCAGGAGGCTGAGATCTGAGGATCACAGTTCAAAGCTAAGCGAGACAGGAAAGTCCATAAGACTCTTATCTCCAAATAATCACCAAAAACATCAGAAGCAGAGCTGTGGGTGAAGCGGTAGAACATCAGCCTTGACCAAAAAAGCTAAGCAAGACTAGGAGACCCTGAGTTTAAGCCCTAGTATTAGCACACCAAAAAAGAACCCCAACTTTGAGGCTAAGATAACTAGATAGAAAACTTGCCCTTAAGGCTAGTTGTTTAATGCCACTTATGCAAAGTCAGAAAGCATGTGTTATTTGATGCCTGGTACTTGAGAAATGTATAGCATTTTTGCAAGTGAAGAAGACAACATAGTTGAACCAAAAAACTATGAAAAGAATGAAACTACAATTTATGCCTAACCCTTCACTATTTCCCCTGGAATGACCTGTGTTAAATTTTTGTATAAAAGAAGGAATGATGAAAGAGGGGTTTCATTTGTTTTATTTTAATAGTGGCCTAAAAAGCTAAAAGGACTAAGCAGTATAACATACGTTTTAGGTCATGAAGCCCAAAAGGAGTAGAACTAAAGGCTACTATGCAAAAATACAGGGAGTTCTAACTCCAAAAACTTGCCTGTTAGGACTTGAACATTTTGTCAGCATGTAAATTGAAAAGGATGATATTTAAACAATGGTTTTTATAAAACCATTTTATTTTTAAATTGCTATCTTTCTAACTGATCTCAGTATCACAAGCTTAAAAGTAGTTAAAAGTTAGAAGAAATTACACCTAATTCATCTAAAACGTAATTTTTTTAAATACATTTTTAAACCAACAATAAAGCGCTTCTTGTGTGTCTGTTTGATGAGAGAAGAGGGTTTCACTATGTAGCACAGGTTGGTCTAGAAGTCACTATGTGACCCAGGCTGGCTTCAAACCTGTAATTAATTCTCCTACCTCAGCCCACTGAGTGCTGGGATTACAAGTGTGTCCCACCATGTCCAGCTCTAAAGCCACCTTTTGAGAACAGGAACAGCTGCCCCATCTCCCACCTTGTGTGGGGTAGGATGAGGAGGTCCTAGTCTAGTTGTGGGGAAGCTAAAGGTTTATGTTGACGTGGGGTAGCTAAAGGTTTATGTTGACATGGCAGACATACTATATACATTGTATATTACATATCATCAAAACACATGGCAAAAGTCTTTTGAGGGGGCAAGGGGAGACACAGAAACAGAGGGACAAAGAGTGAACAAGTGCAGCCTTTGTACTCAGTAGACACTATGCTGAAGATGAACTATGCAACTTGTGGGCAGAGACAGGAGAGGGAAACTGAGGAAAAGAGAAGGAAGAGATGATATTGTCCAAAAGGAAATGTACTCATGACCTGAATTATGAAATGGTAACTCCTCTGCATAACACCTTAATAACAGCAAAAAGGGGGGAGGGGCAGGGAGGGAGGGGAACACCAAATGTGGCAAAGTAGGAGAGGGAAGATGAAAAGAAAGATGACAGGGCAGACATGGAAGCCTATGTTCCAAGAGAACTATGACAAAATGACTACCTAGCATTTGTGTTCATGACAGTATTAATGTCCCAGCTGAAGTCATTTTTTGACAACAAAAAAATTAAAGATGTATGTGCATCCTAACATACTAAATTATGTAGTACAGACATGTCCTTACTGATTTTATGGGTCTTAATAATCTCTAAACATCTGATTCTAAATTACAACTACAGTGAAGAAATAATTTCTAGTTTTCAGAAATTGGAAAATTAACCCATGCTTCAGAGCATGGGACTATGTGCAATCAATCACCACGAGCACATTACTTAATTGGTTTTCTAGAGAGGAATCAGGTGAGCAGCAGAATGAATCACTTGGAGTCAGGAGAGGACAAAGATCCTCCACAGAGAATGTGTAGACATATGGTTCTCAGAGTTGTCATATTCATGTTTTACAAATTCTTGTCATAAAACGAACAACATAAAGATATGTTCTCCATTTCACAACAGACCCCAATTAAATTCAAAAAAGGCAAATTTAATTTGATCATTTTTTAAAGCAGTAGACAAAAATAATAAAAAATAAAATTAAGCCCAGTGTCAGTGGCTCATTCCTGTAATCCTATCTACTCAGGAGGCTGAGATCTGAGGATCGCAGTTCAAAGCCAGCCTGGGCAGGAAAGTCTGTGAGACTCTTATCTCCAAT
>NW_012269200.1:0-3779 GCF_000151885.1 Dipodomys ordii
TCTGGCTTTTTTCTTTTTGCTTATGTGGTGCTGAGGAATCGAACCCAGGGCCTCAGGCATGCAAGGCAAGCGCTCTACCACTGAGCCACCTTCCTAGCCCTTCAGATTTCTGAAGGGGAGGAACTTTGGCCTTTATTTGTCATATTTACTGCGGTCCTCTGATGGGTGGATGCTTTGTTTTTTGTCTTTGCTTGCTTGCTTGGCTGGTACTCCCATCACTTTCACTGTGTCTTACAGCACAGCTTTTTGCTTGGTATTTTGGAGATGGATTTTGGAATCTTGCAAACTTTTCTGTATCAGCTGGCTTTGAACCATGGTCTACAGGATCTCAGTCAGCCCCCTGAGTAGCTTAGTTTATAGGAGTTGGATTATACTGCCTAGTGCCTGGCAGTAATATTATTTATATATTGTATAGTAATATTACAATACACTATATTTTATTATTATATTATTATTATATTACACTATAATATAATATATATATATATGTAAAATCTTTATTGTGAACTTGATGAACAGGGAGGTTACAGTTACATAAGTAAGGTAATGTGTATATTTGTTTTTAGACAGTTATCCCCTACCTCATTTTCTTCCGCTTACCTCTCCCCTCTCCCTTACCTCCAAGTTGTAAAGTTCATTTCCAACATAGTGTCAAGTGAGAGTCATTGTTGCATTAGTCCATCCTTTGTCCTGCTGTTTCTGTCATGCCCTTTCTCTTCCATGGATCATATGAGCTTATATATAAGACAAAGGGTACAGAAAACAAAAAAAATAGAAATAACTATATACAGGACTTAATAAGAACCTCTTGTTTCCAATTCTTGGAGTTCATGTTGACACACTTTATTATATATGGTTCCATGCACTTAGCATTGGGCTATTGTGACCCCCTGTTAAGAACATCATAGACATGTTCTAGTTACTACAAATGAGGGAAAACATGCAACCTACTTTTCTTTGGGCCTGGCTTACTTAGCTTAATATAATTTTTTCCAGGTCTTTCCATTTCCTTAGGATTGGGGCAGTGGGGAAATAACAAAATGCTGAAGCAAGGATACAGGTTGACCCATTGTTACAATGAGATGTATAAGACACTATTCTGAAAACAAACTTTATAACTTGGGGGAGGGGAGGGAGGAGTTAGGGAGGTGGGGAGGGAAGGGATGGTAGGAGAAAAACAAAGGAAGGGGCAACAATGCTCAATAGGAAATGTGCTCATTACCTTACTCATGTAACTGTAACCCTGCTGTACAGTATCTTTACAATTAAAAAAAATATAAAAGCAAAAGTCTTCTGATGAAGGTTCACTTTAAAAAATTAAGAATGGGGGGGCCGGGAATGTGGCTCAGTGCTTGCCTTGCATGCATGAAGCCCTGGGTTCCATTCCTCAGCACCACATAAGCAAAAAAGAAAAAAGCCGGAAGTGGTGCTGTGGTTCAAGTGGTAGAGTGCTAGCCTTGAGCTGAAGAGCTGAGGGACAGCGCCCAGGCTCAGAGTTCAGGCCCACGACCAGACCCCCCTCCCCCACAAAAAAAGAATGGGGCAATATCATTCTTTCTGATGGAAGCATAGAACTCCATTGTGTATATATACTACATCTTCTTGATACCTTTATCTACTGAGGGGCATCTGGGGTGGTTCCATATCCTAGCTATGGTAAATAATGCTGCAATGAACATGGTTGTGCTCGGAGCTTTAGTATGGCCTTGTTTGTGGTCATTTGGGTAAATGCCTAGGATTGGGATTGCTGGGTCATAGGGGAGCTCTATGGGTCTTTTGAGGAGCCTCCATATTGTTTACAGAGTGGCTGAACAAGTTTACACTCCCACATCCCTACCATTTGTTATTAGGTTTCTTGATAAATGGCCAGTCTAACTAGAGTAAAGTTGAGTCTCAATGTTGTTTTGATTTGCGTTTCTTTTCTGGCCAGAGAGATGTTCAGCATTTCTTCATGTATCTATTGGCCATTCTTACTTCTTCTTCAGAGAAGTCTCTCTTTTAAGTCTTTAGCCCACTTGTTAATGGGGTGGTTGTTTTTTTGGGGGATCTCTTTTTGGGGGATTTAATTTTTTGAGTTCTAAATATATTTTAGATAATGAGGTCCTTGTCTATTATATGACTAGTAAAGATCTTTTTTTTAAATTTTATTTGTGAAGATACTGTACAGAGGGGTTACAATTACATGGGCAGGATAATGGGTACATTTCTTACCAAGCATTGCAGCCTCCTCTTTTTGTTTACCCTTCCCTTCCCTTCCCAGCCTCCCCCCTCCCCCCAATCCCAATCTTTCTCCCCCCCCCCCTTTCCCCCCCCCCCCCCTGTAAAGCTCGTTTTGGACATGACAACTTGTACTTCTCATTGTTGCAACAGGTCCACCTGTATCTTTAAACAACTGTTTTTTCCACTAGTAAAGATCTTTTCCCGCTCTGTGGGCTTTCTATTTATCATGCTAGGCTTGTCCTTTGTCATGCAGAAGCTCTGTAGCTTAATGCAATCCCATTGATTTGTTGTGTTTCTGGGTCTTTATTAAGAAAGTTTTGACCTGTGCCAAGGAGCCCTAGTGTTTGCCCTATTCCTTCCTGTAATATTTTCAGAGTATTGGATTTTATTTTGAGGTCTTTGATCCATTTGGAATCGATTTTGGTGCAGGATGATATATAAGGATTTAACTTCAGTTTTCTACATGTGTTTAGCCAATTCTGCCAGCACCATTTGTTGAAGAAGCTGTCTTTCTTCCATCCTTTTTTTTTTTTTTTTTGGCTCCCTTATCAAAGATTAGATGGCCATAAGTCGGGGTTCGTTTCTGGGTCTTAATTCCTATTCCTTTGGCTCCCTGAGGGGCCTGTTCTTGTGCCAGTAGGAAGCTGTTTTTATTATTATGGCTTTGTAGTAGAGTTTGAAGTTTGGTATTGATATTTCTCCAGCAGTGTTCTTCCTGCTAAGGATTGTTTGCTATTCAGGGTCTTTTATTATTCCATATGAATTTTTGGATTGCTTCTTCTATATCATTAAAGAATGAAGTTGGAATATTGGTGGGTGTTGCATAGAATTTGTAGATAGCTTTGGCAGTATTGCCATTTACACCGTTAATCCTCCCAATCCAGGAGCATGGGAGGTTTCTCCACTTTCTTAGATCTGCTTTAATTTCCTTTTTTAGATTTTAAAAGTTTTTTATTGTAGAGGTCCTTTATTTCTTTGGTTAATTCCTAGCTTTTTTTGTGGGGGCGGGAGGGGGCGATTACAAAAGGAGTTGCTTTCTTGCTTTCAGCCTTACTCTTTTCATTGTTGGCATACAGAAAAACTGTTGATTTTTGTGGACTGATTTTATGCCCTGCTACTTCTGGCAGCATTTTTGCTACTCTTTATCATGCTTCTTTGTCATGTAAGTTTTCCCCTGGAGTCAAGCTTACTGGCTTTTCCTCTTGTCTGGATTCCATTTCCAAAGAGAATGCCTTTGCTTCTAGTGGAGTGGGCCAGCCTCTGTTTCCTTCCATAGTGGCATAGTTACATGTTTTTGTCACACCCTGGCCATTGTCCCAGTGCTCTTTATTAAGATGTCTCTGTCCCTGTGAGAAAAAAGGGTCTTTTCTATCAAGGTATGTTGTTTAAAAGTACCTGCTTTGGCCTGGTGGCTAGACTCTTGTTTAAGAAAAGAGGAACTGGTTTGGGATAAGGAAGGATTGTTGAAATGCAAGGTTTTGTCTTAAATTGGTTTCTTTTCAACCTGCACTTAAGACACATTGTTCAAGAAATAGCAGAAGGGGCTGGGAAGGTGGCTC
>NW_012269201.1:0-533 GCF_000151885.1 Dipodomys ordii
TTGTTGTTGGGGGATTTAATTTTTTGAGTTCCAAGTATATTTTAGATATGAGATCCTTGTCCGTTGTATGGCTAGTGAAGATCTTCTCCCAATCCTTAGGCTTTCTGTTGATCTTTCTAGCTATGTCCTTTGCAATGCAGAGGCTCTGCAGCTTCATGCAATCCCATTTGTCCAACCTTTCTTTAATTTGTTGTGTTTCAGGGTCTCTATTAAGAAAATTTCAGCCTTTGCCAAGGCGACCTTGGGTATCTCCTATAAAACCCTGTAATGTTTTCAAAGTGTCTACTTTGACTCCAAGGAACTCTAATAACAAGAAATGCCGGAGGGAATGTGACCAGAAGGGAACCCTACTGCATTGTTGGTGGGAGTGTAAACTTGTTCAACCACTCTGGAAAGCAGTATGGACGTTCCTCAAAAGACTCCACATAGAGCTATCCTATGATCCAACAATCCCACTTTTGGGCATTTACCCAAATGTTCACAAACAAGACCACACTAAAGCTACCAGCACAACTATGTTTATTGCAGCATTA
>NW_012269201.1:3317-6656 GCF_000151885.1 Dipodomys ordii
GAAACAGAGGCAAGGATGACAAAAAGAACAAGGAATTAAAAAAGACAAAAAAAATGAGGATATAAGGACACTCACTAAACCTTTAGCATCAAGACGTAATAGGAAACAGAAAAGAGACCCATTAATCAGAAAGGCATCTGCAAGGACAATTCTCAGTATTTAACACAAGATCAATCTCTACAAGGAGGAAGGTGGGTCAGAATGGGCTGAGACGGGCTACAGTCATAGCTTGCAATAGCCTGGCTGTGCAGATGATCTCTTTCTCTGCTGTCTTTCGTTTCTGAAAGTATTTCTAACCATTTGTTATTGATGTTCATATCTTGACTATCTTCTCTTCCCAGACATAATCATGGACATCATTCAATTGCCCTAAATTTCTGGAAACCCATTTAGTGCTTTGTTCAGAAATGTTAGGGATTAAATAAAGTATGTCATTTTCTGACTTGGATTCATCAAAAGACAACAGAAGGACAGAACAGCAGGTTTCAGGAATATGAATATAAATGTCAGCCCTGCTAGGTCTAGGGAAGATCATCCAGAAAAACCTGAGATGCAATGGGGAAAAATCTCCATGCACCAGAAGCTGGAGGGCCTTCAGAAGACGTTCTTCTTGAAGCTGAATGGACAAGTGGGACTTCAAGTTATTTTTTTACAAAGATCACTATGGATCCCATGTGGAAAGTGGATACTAGAGGACACAGTGTAGAAACCAACCCAGTAAGAAACCAGTGTAATAATGGAAGGGAGAGGTGAGAGGATTGTGCGAGCAATAAAAAGCAAACGAAATATATTTCTATATTTTCAAGCCAGGGTTCACAGAACTGCTTGGGAGATGGGAAGAGAAGGGATGGGGAATTATTAAGGATAAATTTATTCTTTTTTCCCCTGTTCTTTTTCTCTCCACCCTCTCCCTTTACTGTCTAAAGGAAGGTTATAAATTCTCTTATATCAGGGGCAGCAATCAGTAGACTTTTAGCAGTCCAAAGAAGCAACAGGGAAATCTTATTCCATTAGTTCCTTCCCCTTTATGTATCTTTCCACAGTTTCCTATACAAGGAAGCTTGAAACTGTCTTCCTTCTGCTGACCTGCCTCCTCTCTGTAAATTCAAGCTTGGACTCTAGCCAGAAAACATGGCAAATGAGTGAATGAATGGATGTGTGTACCCAAACACACACACACACACACACACACACACACACACACACACACACAGAGAAATATAATTCCACCATAAAGAAGACTGAAAATATGTCATTTGCAGAGAAATGGATGGAATTAGAGACCATCATATAAATATTACATGACTAAAAGTCACACGTTTTATCTCTTCTGTGGATGCCAGACCTAAAAGATAAGCATACATGTAAACACATACAAGATTATAGGTAGATGTGTGTATGTGTATATATGGATGTATAAAATACAGTGTAAACATGTGTGAAATATGAAATTTAACAAAATAAGAAACTAAAAAGCTGATAAAAGTTCTGTTGTGATACGAGGAGGAGGGGAAGGCAAACAGAAAGGGTAAATGAGGGCAAATAAACAAAAATAGTGTGTGTATGTGCATGTGTGTGTGTATAAATGAAACAAGTTTGCAATCTTGCTAATGTTGGCTTAGGAAGGGGGAGAATAAGAGAATAAAGAAAGGAAGAGTGGCATACACACATATATACATGTATATATGTATAGGTATATATTTATGTATATATACACATGCATTTTATACATAAATGCAGATGTTAAAAATAAACTGATGCAACTAACTGATGCTAATAAAAATGCAAGGTAAAAACACATCAATGCAAAAATACATTGCTCAAAATGAATATGTTACATCATGATGCCACCAATAAGCAAATAATTGTCTTATAAATCAGCGATTCAATCAGACAAATTCAAATACTTTCACCATGACTTAAATTCTATAAACATCCACCAGCCATTGTAGATATTATTCCCTCATTGCTTAAATTACTTTTCGTTCTGACAATTTTGTATATTTTTTATTCCCTCAAGGAGCACTTGAGTAGAATGTAAACACCATATGTTGCAGTGTGAGGACAAAACTATAATTATTGAAGTCAACAGGTAATTTAAATCTGAATAAGTATAAAGCTATCTTAGAGGCAGCTGCTACCAGTTAAGCTGCTCCTAACCATATAAAAATGTACTAAATTGTGTAGCTAATAACCTAATTATACAACGTGAATACATTGAAAAACTGAATATTGAGAACATTAGTAAATATCATTCTGTACTTTCTGACTAAAGCTTTAAACTAACTGTAAAGTAATAGTACTAAAATATCCTCCTTATGGAAATTCTTTATATATGTATATCCCTTAGAGACATTTTTATAGCAACATATGAATCTATTCACATATCTGATTTTATGTGCTAAGTTTTTCAGAACTTTTCATCCAACCTGAAATTTCCATCCAATCTTTGTATATATTAAATGAAGTGGCATTAAAACAAGTTAGTTCCAGCATATTTCCTATAAAATAGACAAGATTACTAATAAATATCAGATAATTTCCTAATAACATCAGACATATTTTCAAAAGTTGGTTAATCTAATATTTTCTTACACATTTAAAATGTGAAAAAATATATAATGATAATAATATTCAGAATTCTAATTTCCTTGCACTGTCTACCTAAGCAAATAAGGCATTTTATATGACTAATCTTAATATAAAATTAAACCTGTGCTAATTATTATGCTTTATAGCATAATATAGCATATAGCTTTATAGCATAATATAGCATTATTAAGCTTTGTCTTAACTTAGACATGTTATTCAAAATCTAAAAAAGAAAGAAAGAAAAGAAAATGATCCCTAAGTCTGGGCATGGTAGCTCATACCTGTAATCCTAGTTACCTGCAGGATGGGAAGATTGTTATTAAAGGGACTGGTCTTGAAACAAAAAAAAATTAGTTAGCAAGATTCTGCCTCACAAAGTAAGCTGGACTACGTGGTCCACATATGTAATCCTAGCTAGTGGGGGATGGACAGAGATAGAAAACTCTCAGTTTAAGGCCTCTTTGTTTGAATTATCTGAGACAATCTATTCCAGGTAAATAATCCAGGATCTTAAAAAGTATCTCAAAATTATCTGGTGTGTTAATAAAAGAAAGACATTTTCAAGAGAATTATGATTACAATAGATACCTAGCTTAGTACAGGGTTTCTTTGTCATAATTTTTCTCTTGTCTGTCCTTGTGACTAACCTCAGTCATATAAAACAAATGAACAATCAAATTATAACTGAAATCAATGTACTAAAGACTCTTGGCAGGGGCTGGGAAGGTGGCTCAGTGGTAGAGCGCT
>NW_012269202.1:0-3721 GCF_000151885.1 Dipodomys ordii
TCTTGAACTCAGGCCCTGGTGCTGTCCCTGAAGTTTTTCATTCAAGGCTGGCACTCTCCCACTTGAGCCTTCCACTTCTGGCTTTTTGGTGGCAAACGGGAGTTGAGAGTCATGGCCTTTCCTGCCCAAGATGCTTAGAACAACAGCTCCCAGATCTCAGCCTCCTGAGTAGCTAGGATTACAGGCTTGAGCCACCAGCGCCCGGCACCTCTTTGGTTTTTAATGCCCAAGAGATTAGGTTTGCTGTTTTGTTGTTAGAGATTTTTTTGTTTGTTTTTAAGAGTCTTGTTATGTACCCCAGACTGACCTCAAACAAGATCTCTCTCTTCCTCTACCTCCCTAATTCTGGGACTAAAACCATATGCTTTACACTTAGCTTTAATGTGCAAGTGCTAAAATATTTTGGTTGTTTCAATCTTTCATCTTTTATGGGATCTTTGTTGTTGATTTAGTGTTTTCCTTATTTTCTCCTTTTTTAAGACAGTATCTTACCATGTAGCCCAGGCTGGTCTCAAACTTGAGATATACTCATCCCAGTTTCCAAAGTGCTGGCTAGCTTTGCTTTCCATATTTAATAGTTTTCTATAGAAAACTATTGTAAGTCCAAGAAGAAAGACCAAAAAGACGAGTGTTTTAAATCTCAGCACTTCATTATCCACCCATTAGTCAATTAAAGTTTTCTGTTACCAGGAAAACAAAGTTTGTTTTCATATCAACTGTCCTTGTGTCACAAGCCTTTTATAAAAGGATTCAGTAAAATGTAGTTTCATGTATCCATTGTAAACCTCAGAACGTAACTTAACAGTTTAGTTTCTATGAGGCCTTATCTAGTTAATACATTAATTTGTGTTGAAGAGATCATAGAATGTTCTTGGGCTGGGTATGTGGCTTAGTGGTAGAGTGCTTGCCTAGCATGCATGAAGCCCTGGGTTCAATTCCTCAGTACCACATAAACAGAAAAAGCAAGAAGTGGCGCTGTGGCTCAAGTGGTAGAGCGCTCACTTTGAGCTGAAGAGCTGAGGGACAGTGCCCAAGCCCAGAGTTCAAGCCCCACAATAGACAAAAAAAAAAAGTTCTTTGCACCCTGAATCTCCGTGAGAGATTTTGAAATGGAAAATCGCTTTTGTCTTCTTTCATTTGTGCCTTTCCCCTCCTCCCCCAGCATTCTGTTCTGGTACTGGGTCTTGAACTCAGGCCCTGGTGCTGTCCCTGAAGTTTTTCATTCAAGGCTGGCACTCTCCCACTTGAGCCTTCCACTTCTGGCTTTTTGGTGGCAAGTTGAAAATTAGACTTCCAAAGACTTTCATGAGCTCCAGCTGGCTTCAAACCATGATTCTCAGATTTCAGTCTTCTGAGGAATCCAGAATTACAGCTAGGATTATAGGCATCATTCACTGGCTTTTTGTATATGTATGCCAGTCCTGGGACTTGAACTCAGGGCCTAGGCTTTGTCCCTGAGCATTTTTGCTCAAGTCCAGTGTTCTACTTCTCAAACCACAGCCCTACTTCTGGCTTTTTGGTGCACACTGTCAGATCACACATTGTTCTTATGGCAATGTGAGTGCCCCAAAGGGGATCTGGCTCCCTACCTCTCCATGAAATACAAGCAACTGCATTGGTGTTTTAACAGAAGATAGGGTCAGAAGGCGTGGCTCAAGTGATAGATTGCTTGGCCTTGCAAACACAAGACCCTGAGTTCAAACTTCAGTACTGTCAAAGAGAAAGAAAGAGAAGGAAGGAAAGAGAACTGAGATAAGAGCTTTAGTCTGAAGCCAGGGGCCAGTGGCTTCTGCCTGTAATCCTAACTACACCGGAGGCTGCAATCTGAAGATCATGGTTCAAAGCCAGCTTGGCCAAGAAAGTCCAAAAGATTTTTATTTCCAATTAACCACCAGAAAACCAGAAGTGACACTGTGGCTCAAAGTGGTAGAGAGCACGTGCCTTGAGCAGAAAAGCTGAGGGACCACACCCAGGCCCTAAAGTCAAGCCCTATGAATGACACCTCCCCCTCCACCCCCCCCCCCCCCTCAAAAAAAAATAAAAGCTTCAAGCCTGTCAGTAACTGTAACATTTGCCGATAGGAAACTGTCATGTGGTCTTCAGGCAGAAAAAGAAAAGTTTATTCCGAACTGCCGGCCCTCATACAATGGAAGTACACATAGAAGGGGTCCAGGAGTGGCCACAGGGGTTGTGGACATGACCTCAGAGTCTGAGAACCTCCTATGATGGTCCAGGATGTGACCTCAGAGAAAGGGGAGGCCCACAGGTGTCCGTGTCACCTAGGTAACATAGGTGCTGGGTGGAGACTTCTGGGGACAGGCATGTGTAGTCCTGCATGGAAAACAAAGCGGGACGGGGAAGCCTATGTACAGACTGGCATGGAGAAAAGGGACCCCTTTCCCAGGCAAACCTAACAAGTACAATTGGAGCAACCACTATCAGAGCTGGCTTCAAGAAACAACTAGTATCAAGAGTGTGTGTGGAAACTGCCTGCCTTCTGCCTCACCGGTCTTCGATTCCCACTGGAAAGGAAACCACAGAGGATGCTCATCCAATATTATCTACACTACACCCACCCGAATCACCAGATAGAACCCACTTAAGTGCAACCTACAAGCAGAGGGGCTGCCCCATGCCAATATGGAATACATTAGATCAAAACCACTACTCACAGCTGAAAAAGCTAATGTACACTATAAATCCAGTTGGAAATGAACTCAACATTCTATAATCAGTACTCTAAAACACATTGTCAAGAGACTTTCCCAGAAGACTTTCATGTAAGAGTGAAAAATACATCCATCACAACAGATGCACAAATCTCAACATAGAAACACAATGAATGTTCTCTTTTGTGCCAGTCTAGCTTGATTTCAGGGTATGAGTACTGTCCCTGAGTTTCTTTTGCTCAAGGCTAGCACTAATAAATGTAAAAGAGAAAAAGAAAGGTAATATAATGCCTCCAAAGGTTCATAATTCCCTACTAATAGATTCCAAAATTTTAAAGATGCAGGATTTAAAAAAATTTCAAAAGTGATACTTTGAATGCTCAATAGAACCAGAGGAATGTAGATAGATAAACAGTTGATCAAATTAAAGAAGACAGTGAAGGACATGAATAAGAACTTTATTAAACAGAAATTTTGAAAAAGAAACTTTTTAGAAGTGAGAAGTAGATATGGAGGTTTACTCTTGCAATCCTAGAACTTGGGAAGCTGAGACAGGAGTTTGAGGCCAGCTTAGGCTATATAGTGATTTCCTGGGCTACATAATCTGTATCAAAAAATTGATAACAAAAGGCAACTTTCAAAAGGAAAAGCTCAAAAAGTCTTTTTCTTCCTTTTTTCTTTTTTGTCTTCTTTCTTTCCTTTCTCTCTTTCTCTTTTTCTTTCTTTCTCCCTCTTTCCTTCCTTCCTTCCTCTCTTCCTTCCTTCCTTCCTTCCTTCCTTCTTTTGGTGTCAGTGCCCAGCCACTATCCCTAAACTTTTTTCAACATTAGCTATCACTGAACCACTTGAACCATGGCTCCACTTCCAGCTTTTTGGTGATTAATTGAAGATAAGAGTCTCATGGACTTGCCTTCCTGGGTTAGCTTCAAACTGCAATTCTCAGATCTCAGCCACCTGAGTAACTAGGATTAAAGGTGTAAGCCACCAGCACCTGGCAAAAGCCATACTTTTAATACCTCAGTTCAAATGGAAAAATATAAGAGCTTGAAGAT
>NW_012269202.1:4541-7868 GCF_000151885.1 Dipodomys ordii
AATGTCAAATTATACTCAAATGGTCATAAGAACAGAGTAAAGAAAGAATATTAAAATCTGTAAGACAGAAGCACCAAGTCACATTTAAAAGCAAACCCAGGGGTTGGGAAGGTGGCTCAGTGGTAGAGCCTTGCCTTGCATGTATGAGGCGCTGGGTTCAATTCCTCAGCACCATGTAAGAAAAAAGAAAAAAGCTGGAAGTGGTGCTGTGGCTCAAGTGGTAGAGCGCTAGCCTTGAGCTGAAGAGCTGAGCGACAGCACCCAGGCCCAGAGTTCAGGCTCCATGACCAGACCCAAAATATAAAAAATAAAATAATAGAGTGGCATATGCTTTTATCTAAATAGATCCTTTTCTTTAATCTACTGGATGAAAATCACTCTGTTTTAGAAAACTACAGTGAGCCATCAGATGTTTAAAGAGTATTTTGAAACATTGCCTTATCTTTTTTCACAAGTGGTTCAAATCCAGCCCAGGCAGGAAAGCCTGTGAAACTCTTATCTCCAATAAACCACCAGAAACCCGGAAATGGTGCTGTAGCTCAAATGGTGGAGCGCTAGCCTTGAGCTGAAGAGCTGAGGGACAGCACCCAGACCCAGAGTTCAAGCCCCGTGACCGACAAAAAAAAGTGTTCTGTGTGATCTGAGAATTAATTTTAGTAATTAAGATGGGACTAAGAAGGTAGGCACTTCTGGCTCACACCTGTACTCATAGCTATTCAGGAGGCTAAGATCTGGAAGATCATAGTTTGAAATCTGCCAGAGCAAAAAACTCTCAGAAACTCCATCTTCAATTAACTAGCAAATGCCCAACTGGAAGGTGGCTCAAGTAGAGTGTAGCCATGAACAAGAAAACCAAATGAGCTTAACGCCCTGATGTCAAACCTTGGTACTGACAAATAAGAAAAAACAAAAAAGGAATAAACTGTGTTGGGTCTGGGAATGTGGCTTAGTAGTAGAGTGCTTGCCTAGCATGCATGAAGCCCTGGGTTCAATTTCTCAGTACCACATAAACAGAAAAAGCTGGAAATGGTGCTGTGGCTGATGTGGCAAAGTGCTAGCCTTGAGCAAAAGCAGCTCAGCGACAGTGCCTACACCCTGAGTTCAAGCTCCAGAATAAAAAAAAAAAAAAGGAAGGAAAGAGAAAGAAAGAAAGGAAGGAAGAAAGAAAGAAAGAAAGCAAGAAAGAGAGAAAAAAAAGAAAAAGAAGAGAGGAAGGAAATAGAGGGGAAAGAAATAGAAAGACAGAAAGACAGACAAACAGAAAGAAAGAAGAGAGAAAGGAAGTAGAAAGAAAGGAAATAGAAGAAAGAAAGAAAAAAAGAAAGAAAGAGAAAGGAAATGAAAAGATAGGAAATAGAAAGAAGAAAGAGAGAGAAAGGAAATAGAAAGAAGTAGAGAAAGAAAAAGAGAAAGAACAAGAAAGAAAAACTGTGTTGCCAATGTTAGGAAAATGGAGGAGAAAGGAAGGAAAGAGGTGGGACTCTTTTTTACACAGGGGAGGACTGTTTATTGAGATATAATAGCGAGAGGCACAGTCTTCCCCTAGAATAGAGGCCCGTGCAAAGAGGTGGGACAGCAGGTGGGTTTTTATGAGGTCTGAGCAGGGAGGCAGAGATTAATGAAAATGCCATTATGGGGGGTTTGGGGTTGGGCCCACAATGGAATGCTTACAGCCAGCCTTAAGTACATTGCCCTGCCTATGTCAGGCAGTCTAGGCATATCTTTGGTGGCTTGCCTGATGTCTGTATGCACCTGGGAAAACAAGGTGGGGGTCAATCCTTCATATTCCATCTTTAGATCCATACAATGATTGGGCCAAGAGGGGAGAGGCAAGTCCTTCATCCAACAGCAAGGCTACCAACTGATCCCAGTAGGACTTGGTGAATTAACACCAAAAAATTTGATATAACTTGTAAATTGACATAACGTGACATTAAGGAAAGATATGTTTCTGACACAGTTGACTGAAACACAATTAAGATTTGTTTTTTCTTTTTTTTGTGTGTGTGCCCGTTCTGGGGTTTAACCTCAGGGCCTTGGCTTTGTCCTTGAGCTTTTGTGCTAAAGGCTTGTGCCACAACTTGAGGCACAACTGTGTTTCTGGCTTTTTTCTGTGTGGTTAGTTGGAGATAAGCATCTCATGAATTTTGTTTTCCCTGGTGGCTCCAAAACATCATCCCCAAATCCCAGCATCCCGAGTAGCTCGGATTACAGGCATGAGCTATTGGTGCCCAACTCAATTCAAAATATTTTTAAGTGAAGAAAAAAAGAGAAAAAGGATTGGCAATAAAGTGTCTCGTTTACTTCAAACATAAAAAGAGAAACCAAAATAATTGAAATTAAAAATAATAAAGTTAAACCGGCTAGGTGGCTAGTAAAAACTGACGCTGTAAATATAAATTTTTCCCGTGGGAAAACTATTACTGCGGTAGAAAAAAAGTAGTTCTTTGGCACAATTTGTTGTTGTTGTTGTTGTTGTTGTTGTTGTTTTAATACTGGGTTTTGGAACTCAGGACCTTTGCCTTTGCTAGCCAGGCACTCTGCCACTTGAGTCACACCTCCAGTCCGAAAGGGATCTCTAACCAATCAGTAAAGAGCTAAGAATTAGTAGCAACACCGAGTCACTGCGATGATCCTTATTTGTGCATTTACTTATTGGATAAAGGTCTCCCGGTGCTGAAGTTATTGGAACAGCTTGGAGAGTAATCTTCGCCATGTCAATATTTCTTAGATCTTTTTTCCTTTCCAGAACCGAGCGGTCTCACTGGTCGAGAGATAGAGCTTTTACGTCAACCCCGAAGGAAAGACGCAAGCTGATGGTTGTTGTGGTTGTTTTTGTTTTTGTTTTTTTAACGCATGACTTTTGGCCACCGCGCGCTCCCGGCCTGGACTACATTTCCCAGCAGGCCACGCTCCGACCTGCGGATGCCTTCGTGACGCAGATCGCCGTTAGCGACGGCGCAGTCGCGGTGCGAGCGGCCGGCCGGCGGGCGCTTCACGGTTTGAATGGCTGAGGGCCCGGGCCCTCGTCACACTTGAGGACCGGCAGCCCAGGGTGGTGCCATGCCGTCTGGAGGGGACCAGTCACCGCCACCCCTGCCTCCTCCTCCGGCGGCGGCAGCAGCCTCGGAAGAGGAGGAGGACGAGGACGGGGAGGCCGAGGACGCCGCGCAGCCGGCGGGGTCACCGACCCCTCAGGTCCAGCAGCGGTTCGACGAGCTGTGCTGCAGCCTCAACATGGACGAGGCGGCGCGGGCCGAGGCCTGGGACAGCTACCGGAGCATGAGCGAGAGCTATACGCTGGAGGTGAGCGCGGGGGGCCGGGAG
>NW_012269203.1:0-764 GCF_000151885.1 Dipodomys ordii
ACGTGTGTGCATGCACATATGCACATGTGCACTGCACACATACACACATGCAGTCAGTGGAAGTGCAGGAGCGGTGACTGGGTTTGAGGATGTCCACATCAGCACGTATGTGCACACGCACGCACTGCACACGTGTGTGCATGCACACACGCACTGCACATGTGTGTGCATGCACATACGCACATGTGCACACACACATTGAAAGTGAATTCTGGATATTAAATAACATCATGGAAATGTAACTGTGGTATCTTCGCCTTACGTGAAGTAATTGAAAGCTGAATAGCTATCATTTAGGAATTCACTTTAATGAATAAATAAGTATGTTGTAAGATTCAGCAGGTTTAGCTTTTCTCTTGTAATATAGTTTGGCTGTCAATTTGTACCACAATTTCCTTTTCCAAGCTTATTAGGAAGAAAGATTCTAGGGCTACAGAAGTGAGTACACCTTAGTAGACGCGTAGAGATGCTGGCGTTTGGATAAGGGGAGGTGTGAGGCTGGACTTGGGGTGCACGCTGGCCTGGCGGTCGAGGTGAGGGACGCACCTGCCCCGGCCTGGTTAGGATTCTGAGGCTGGCTGCCTAGCACCCGCGTGAGCCCGGCCCCTGGCTGGGGGACCCTGCATCCTCCCAGTAGACAGTGTCAAGTCCTGCTCATGCCTGGCAGCTCTAGTTGACCTAGAGCTGG
This sequence comes from Dipodomys ordii, assembly GCF_000151885.1. Classification (NCBI taxonomy): domain Eukaryota; kingdom Metazoa; phylum Chordata; class Mammalia; order Rodentia; family Heteromyidae; genus Dipodomys; species Dipodomys ordii. Next base: position 689 of record NW_012269203.1, read on the forward strand.
CATCCAGAGCACCGTGGCTCCGAGCGCGCATGGATACAAAGCAAACTATTAGGACAGACACACCCAGGAAGAGAAA
>NW_012269203.1:2639-4989 GCF_000151885.1 Dipodomys ordii
CCTGTCCTCCCTGGTTCTGTGGTGGTCACCCTGCCTATCCCCCCTGGTTCTGTGGTGGTCACCCTGCCTGTCCTCCCTGGTTCTGTGGTGGTCACCCTGCCTATCCCCCCTGGTTCTGTGATGGTCACCCTGCCTGTCCTGGTTCTGTGGTGGTCATCCTGCCTGTCCTCCCTGGTTCTGTGGTGGTCATCCTGCCTGTCCTCCCTGGTTCTGTGGTGGTCACCCTGCCTGTCCTCCATTAGAGTCTTGGAAACCATGTGGGTCCCCTTCCCTGTGGCACCTGTGGATCCGGAAGGCGGCTCTCTTCCTGGCCTCTCTTCCTGGCCTCTCTTCCTGGCCTCTCTTCCTGGCCTCCTCTCCTCCCGTGACGTGGTCACTGTGATTCCCAGCCCGTGCCGTTACCCAGGCAGGTTCTTCCTGTGACAGAGAGCAGGGATTTGGACCCAGGACGTGGGTTCACTGTTGTACGGACATTTTCTCTTTCACTCTGAAAAGTATAACTTAATCTTCCTTCCTGACTTATGGATTAATTTTAAGACACACTGTATTTTAGGGTGTTGTGTAATGGCTGATTATAACATCATAATCATTAACTCACCCACCTCCTGCAACTAATGAGCTTCGTATTTTATATCCTCATTAATCAGGTGTGGTTTAGCTAAATCAGAATCAAAATGGAATGCAGTGCCTGGGCCCTTCTGAGGGAGGGGCCTTCCACGGGGCCGCAGGCAGAGTCCCATCCCAGAGCCAGGCCGGCGGCTGGGTGGAGCAGCACTGGATACCCAGCACTGCGGCCCAGGGAGATGAGGAAGGAAGGAGAGCCCTCCCGTTGTGTTCAGCTCCGGGTCTGTGATGTGTGAAAGGCATCCTGAGATGCCTTCCCGGAGCTGGGGCTTGTCTCCCCACGCCTGAGTCCTGGGGAGGTATTCCTGGTGCTCCCACGGGACCCTGGGCAGGGTCCAGGCAGCCAGCAGCACCATGCTGGGCCTCACAGCAAGCTGTGGGTCACCACCAGAACTGTCCTGCCAGCCCTGGGGCGGGCTTGCCCGACCGTGGGAGGCACAGGCCTGCTTCGCTTGCTTCTGTGGCTGTAGCTCTGGGTTGGACTGCAGCAGAGTCTCAGATTAGAGCGCTGGGGGCAGCGGCCTGAGAGGCGGCCCAGCCCAGCCCTGCTCTGGGGCCCGGCACCCAGCTCAAGGGGGTGCTGAGGCCACGTCTGGGGTACTGCAGACATCACTGGGAGTCCTCAGATGGCCACCCTTCACACCCGCCCGAGGGGGAGCAGACCCCTCTCGGGTCTGTTCTTCCTTGATGGTCTCAGCAAATGGGGAGCACACGTGGCACTGGGCTTCCAGCAGTGTCCCCCTCATGTCCGGGGAAAGCCAGGGAGCAGCGGGCACCCCACGCCCAGGCCTCCTCCTGCACTGGGTGAGGTCCACTCGGGGTCTGTGGGGCACGTTGGTGCTGCTGCCCTGGTGGCCCGGCCAGAGGAGGACAGGCCCAGCCACTGGAGGACGTGTGGTCTGGGCCGTGCAGGGTGCGGGGTGTGGTCTGGGCCGTGCGGGGTGTGGGGTGCAGGGTGTGTCTGGGCAGTGTGGGTGTGGGGTGTGGGATGCGGGGTGTAGTCTGGGCAGTGTGGGGTGCGGGGCCCAGGTGTGGGTGCAGGCAGTCCTGGTGCTGACCGGGGTGGTGTGGGGTGCAGGGTGGGGTGTAGTCTGGGCAGTGTGGGGTGCGGGGTGCAGGGTGTGGTCTGGGCAGTGTGGGTGTGGGTGTTGGGTGCGGGGTGTGGTCTGGGCAGTGTGGGTGTGGGTGCGGGGTGGGGTGTGGTCTGGGCAGTGTGGGTGTGGGTGTTGGGTGTGGGGTGTGGTCTGGGCAGTGTGGGGTGCGGGGCCCGGGTGCGGGGTGCAGGCAGTCCTGGTGCTGACCGGGGTGGTGTGGGGTGCAGGGTGGGGTGTGGTCTGGGCAGTGTGGGGTGCGGGGCCCGGGTGTGGGGTGCAGGCAGTCCTGGTGCTGACCGGGGTGGTGTGGGGTGCAGGGTGGGGTGTGGTCTGGGCAGTGTGGGTGTGGGTGCAGGTGCGGGGTGTGGTCTGGGCAGTGTGGGGTGCGGGGTGCGGGGTACAGGGTGTGGTCTGGGCAGTGTGGGTGTGGGTGCAGGTGCGGGGTGTGGTCTGGGCAGTGTGGGGTGCGGGGTGCGGGGTGTGGTCTGGGCAGTGTGGGTATGGGTGCAGGTGCGGGGTGTGGTCTGGGCAGTGTGGGGTGCGGGGCCCGGGTACGGGTGCAGGCAGTCCTGGTGCTGACCGGGGTGGTGTGGGGTGCAGGGTGGGGTGTAGTCTGGGCAGTGTGGGGTGTG
>NW_012269204.1:0-1236 GCF_000151885.1 Dipodomys ordii
CTCAGCACCACATAAGCAAAAAGAAAAAAAGCCGGAAGTGGCGCTGTGGCTCAAGTGGTAGAGCTCTAGCCTTGAGCTGAAGAGCTGAGGGACAGCGACCAGGCCCAGAGTTCAGGCCCCATGACAGGACCCAAAAAAATAAAAATAAAAATAAATAAAAAATAAAAATTACTAAACAATACCAAAATAAATACTATACAATATGACAGATACATTTCTTACTTAACTGTTTTACTTCAATGGGCTTTATGAAAACGCATGTTAACCTATTAATATAACTTAACTCATTAAAAAATTCTGTATTAAGTATGAATAATAAAACATAAAGAACTGACTTTAGAGTTTGCATAGCCATGCTTAAGGAATTATAGAGAGATGGTTCTCCATGGCAGGTCATATCTACAGCTTTCTTCAGAGATGTTATATGTTTCCTTGGGTTTCCTAAAATAAAAAGGAATAACTTAGCTCAAATAAAAGGCTGCATATACAATGTGGATACATATGTTTCCTCCAAAGCTTACATAACTAGGATATTTAAGAACAGAATGCCTTCAATTTGGATTTATTTTCTTTTTCTTTTTTTTTTTTGCCAGTCCTGGGGCTTGAACCCAGAGCCTGGCCTGGACACTGTCCTTGAGTTTCTTTTGCTGAAGGCTAGCACTCTACCCCTTGAACCACAGCACCACTCTGGTTTTTTCTGTTCGTGTGGTACTGAGGAATCAAACCCAGTGCTTCATGCATGCTAGACAGGCACTTTACCACTAAGCCACATTCTCAGCCCCTTAATTTAGATTTTTATAAGAAAGCGTTGGTAGATAGTCTCACTTCATACTGAAAAACAATACAAAATAATCTCTTTTCTTGCCAGGTGCTGGTGGCTCACACCTGTGATCCTAGCTACTCAGAAGGCTGAGATCTGAGGATCACAGTTCAAAGCCCTAAGTTCAAGTCCCACAATTAACCACAAAGAAAAAGAGTCTCATGGGGACTTTTCTGCCAGGGCTGGCTTCAAACCATGATCCTAGATCTCAGCCTCTTGAGTAGCTAAGATTACAGGCATGAGCCACCAATGCCTGCCATGTGAGACTCTTATCTCCAATTAACAACTCAAACCCTGCAAGTGAACCTGTGGCTCAAGTGGTAGAGCCTTATCACAAAGAGACTCAGGGACAGAGCCCAGAACCTGAGTTCAAGCCACACAACCAACAAAATTATATATATATATATATATATATA
>NW_012269204.1:4121-5729 GCF_000151885.1 Dipodomys ordii
AAAAACAATTCTCCTTTAAAGAAGCACATTCAATTTAACACTATTCACTGTGGGGAACTCAACTTGTAAATCAGTCATAGATGCCAAGATTTTAATGGGGTAGGAGATTATTATTCAATAGTTTCATCTGAAAAGCATAGAGAAAACTTTACTTATTAAGCAGTCATACCAACAAGGTCACAAGCTGAATAATTAAAGCTAAGTCCTTGAGCCCTGCGTGAAGGTAATTCGATGCATACCTGAGAGTTCAGTCAGTTTTTCAGCTCTTTTACTCTTGGTCACAATTATTCCAATCTCAAAACAAAAATAAAAATAATTATTACTTTTATTTTTTATATAACAAATTATTTTCTCTTGATAAGAATTTAGGTAATGAAATTAGTAACTACAGAAGAAATAAGCAATGTATAAAAAACATTTTCCTCAAAGTGTTATTCACATATTTAGCTATCAATTAACACAAACATACATGTTTAACTTTTTTTTTTTTTTTGGTTGGTTGTGAGGCTTGAACTCTGGGGCCTGGGTGCTGCCCTTGAGCTCTTCAGCTCAAGGCAAACTACCACTTGAGCCACAGTGCCACTTTTTTTGTTTTGGTTTTCTGGTAGTTAACAGGAGATAAGGGTCTCAAGGCATTCCTGTTCAGGCTGGCTTTGAACCATGAGCCTCACATCTCAGCCTCCTGAGTAACTAGGATTACAGGCATGAGCCACTGGTACCCAGCTTCATGTTTAACGTTAAGTGGTTTTCTTTCTTTTCTTTTTTTTGGTTGGTTGTGAGGCTTGAACTCTGGGGCCTGGGTGCTATCCTTGAGCTCTTCAGCTCAAGGCAAGGGCTCTACCACTTGAGCCATAGCGCTACTTCCAGTTTTCTGGTGGTTTATTGGAGATGAGTCTGGAAGACTTTCCTGCCCAGGCTGGCTTTGAACCATGATCCTCAGATCTCAGCCTCCTGATTAGCTAGGATTACAGGCATGACACACCAGTGCCCTGGATAAATGGTTTAATTCTTAGAGCTATTCTGCTTTTCATTTGTAAGTGTACCAGAAATAATACAGTCTTCTTGAGGTACAAACTCTTATCAATGGAGGATTTACCCACTGATGTGTTCATAGTTGAAATGGGCTATTAGAAGAATGGGAACTAGGGAAAGAAGTAGGTCACAGGGAGTCATATCTTATCCTTGCTCCCTTCCTCTCTCTCTATTTACTGGCTGTCATAAGGTGAGCACCTTGGCTCCACAATGCTCATCTACTATGATGTTCTCTCTCACTATAGGCCCAGAAAACAATGCAGCCAGTTGACCCAGGGATGGTAATCTTTGAAACAATGAGCCAAAATAAATTCCTTCTTTTTAAAATTACTCCTCTAAATAGGGATTTTTTTCTTTCATGTGATTGTTTCTAACACATTTATAAGATTATTTTTTTGTTGCTTTGTATGTCCCTCCTCCACAGTATAACCCCTGCTTTCACTTTGATGTCGGTATAATTTGTGGAGGGGAAGGGGAAAAACAAATCATCTAAATAGGGATACAGGTAGATCCATTGCAACAATGAGATGTACCAGTCGTTATGCCGAAAACGAACTTTACAACTTTTGGGGGGGG
>NW_012269205.1:0-2092 GCF_000151885.1 Dipodomys ordii
CCAGCGCCGCCGCTGCCGTCCTGGGCCCCGGCGACCAGGCCGCAGGGCCCCGGGGCTCGGGCTCCGCTCCACGCCCGGGGCCTGGAACGCGGCCCGGGCAGCAGCCTTGGACCCGTGAGTGTGATCGGAGGAGGGGGGCGCGGGGATCCGGCCCCCCAACACTCACTTGGTCCCCCACATGTGAATTCACGCAGTCATTTCTTCCCTCGCTCACTCATCCATTCATTCATTCGGTCCGTGGTTCATTCACGAGGTCTTTTCCGTCCTGGTTCCCTTCACTCATTCACTGGTGGATCATTCGTTCCCTGCCTGCCTGGCTCACGCACTCGTTCGTTTCCTAACTCCTTCATTCATTCATTCATTCACTCCCTGGACTTCGATTCTCCAGCGCCCCGCGCGGCTCATTCCTTCCTTCCCTGGGCTGAGCTTGAACTCCGCCCCAATCTCTCTGCATGTCTTTTTCTCTGGTTAGAAATGGCTCCAAACTGAGCTGTCTCGAGAGGTGAAGGACCCCAAATCCAGAGAAACCCGGCAGGGCGAGGCGGGCTGCTACCAGGTGAGCCTGGCGGGCGCCCAGAGCGGGAGCCCGGCCCCTATTAATACCCGATCTGGCAGGCCCCGCCCCTTTCTCCTATTGGCTGAGCCCAGGCCCCCTCTGCTCCCATTGGCTGAGCTCAGACGCCCTCTGCTTCCATTGGCTGGGCCCAGGCCCCCTCTGCTCCCCTTGGCTGTGGTCAGGTTCACCTGCTCTCATTGGCTAATACCCGCTCCCTCTGCTCCCATTGGCTGGGCTCAGTCCCCTACACTCCCATTGGCTGTGGTCAGGCATCCCTCTGCTCCCATTGGCTGGGCTCAGTCCCCTACACTCCCATTGGCTGTGGTCAGGCTCCCCTACTCCCAAGGGCTGGGCTCAGGGATTTTTCTTCCTGCACAGAAGCCAATGGACGCCTGCTTGGCGCATGAGCAAATCCTGACGGCGGACGCCTCTGAGCCATCTCCGCTGGATGAAGCCGCCTCCCCAGGTGATTTAGGTGAACCCCACAGTCCTCCAGGTCTCAGCTTCCTGAGGAGCTGGGATGACAGTGCCGGGTTTGGGATCAGAATTCAGAGAGGGTCTGGTGTCTTGTGGATTCCTCCTGACGGGAGGCTGGGCGGGTCGGCCCGGGGGGTGGGCCTGAGACTTGAGATGGGGTCTCCATGCTAAGAGTCCTCCCTTCCCTGCAGAGGCCGCTGATCCCCGTCCAGCGCCCTTGGCTTCCATGCGTTCTCCTGTGCGTGGGAATCTGGACAGCGAGCTCCCCACGGCACCCTGTGGGGTGCAGGAGCAGGGGCCCCAGGGATGCGGCCTGGACAGCAGCCTTGACCCTCAGCAAGTGAGTGTGATCAGAGGAGGGACTGCCAGGCCGGGTGGGCCACGGGGATCTGAGACCAGCAACCACTCATTTGTTCATTCACTCAGTCATTCACTTGCTCACTCATTCATTTCTCGTTCACACATTTGCTTCAATCCACTCCACAAGGCACACAGAGCAGGAAGCTGCTACCTTATAACTGACCTGCAGTCCCCGCCCCTCTGTTCCCATTGGCTGAGCTTGGCCCCTCCGTTCCCATTGGCTGAGCTCAGGCCCCTCCGCTCCCATTGGCTGAGCTCAGGGACTTTTCTGCATCGCCTGGCTTCGAAGCTCCAGCCTCACAGCTCAGCCTCCTCAGTGGCTGGGATTATAGGCGGAGCCACCAGTGTTTGGCTTCAAGAAAGTACTAGAAAAGGGTGGCAGGGATGGTGGTAGGTGCCTGCAATCCCAGCACTTCAGAAGAGGAGGAGGAACTCGGGGGATTGGGGGTTCAAAGCCAGGCCAGGCAGGAAATTCCACAAGACTGGTATAAAGGGCAGCCATGGCTCTAGCTAGTAGAGCACCAGCACCAAACAAAGTAACTCAGGGACAGCGTGCGTGCCCTGAAAGCAAGATTTCCGTTTGACACACACATACAAAAACAACAACAAACCCCCAAAATAGTATTGAACCTCTCCCGTGCACCCAGACGTAAACTTTTCTTTTTTTTTTTTTTTTTGTCGGTCGTGGGGCTTGAACTC
>NW_012269205.1:4712-5927 GCF_000151885.1 Dipodomys ordii
CTCCTGTGGGTGTGAATCTGGAGAGCGAGCTCCCCACGCCACCCTGTGGGGTGCAGGAGCAGGGGCCCCAGGGATGCGGCCTGGACAGCAGCCTTCACCCTCAGCCGGTGAGTGTGATCAGAGGAGGGACTGCCAGGCCGGGTGGGCCACGGGGATCTGAGGCCGGCAACCACTGGTTTGTTCACTCACTCATTCACTCAATGGCTCTTCTGCTCAATCAGTCATTTCCTTGTTCACCTGGAGACTCCTTCTCCATCTCTCCACCAGAGCTCCAAGCTGCTCCCTTATAAATGACCTGCAGGCCACGCCCCTCTGCTCCCATTGGCTGGACGCAAGCCCCTCTTCTCCCACTGGCTGAGCCCATGCCCTTCTGCTCCCATTGGCTGGACACAAGCCCTTCTTCTCCCATTGGCTGAGCGCAAGCCCCTCCTTTCCCATTGGCTGAGCTCAGGCCCCTCTGCCTTCATTGGCTGAGCTCAGGGACTTTTCTGTCCTGGTGCCTTCAAACCTTCATCCCCAGGTCTCAGCCTCCTGAGCGTAGCTGGGTAACCGGTCAGAGTCACTGGTACCCGGTTTGTTCTAGCAACTACTTGGAAAGGTTTGAACTGTTGTCTGCAGGCCCAGGCAGGCATGGTGGTAGGTGCTGCTTGTAATCCCAGCACGTCAGAAGTCCTGGAGTTCCATAGAGAATCCCAAAGCCAAAAACCCAAATAGAGGCTGAGCACTGGTAGCTCACACCTGTAATCCTAGCTACCAGGGAGGCTGGGACCTGAGTACTGAGGTTGGAGGCCAGCCCAGGCAGGAAGGTCCTGGAGGTTCAGCATCTGCGGCTTTTTCAGGAGTGCATAATACTCCCGGATTCTCTGCTCTTCACACAGATGCCGATGGATGGCTCAGAGGGGGTTCAGCAAACCCAGACCCCCGAGTCTTCCGGGGTGTTGGGTGAAGACAACTCCTCGAATGATTTCGGTGAGCCCCACGGCCTCCCCAGGTCGATCCCCCGATCTCAGCTTCCCGAGCAGCTGGGCCCCTAGTGCCTGGTTTGGGACCAGAATTCAGAGAGGGTCCGAGGTGTCTTGTGGATTCCTCCCGGTGGGAGGCTGGGCGGGTCGGCCCGGGGGGGTGGGCCTGAGACTTGAGATGGGGTCTCCACGTCTCCTGCAGGGGCCGGGGTGGCCGGCCCGGCGCCCAGCGTGCTCAGGCGCGCTGCCCCGC
>NW_012269206.1:0-265 GCF_000151885.1 Dipodomys ordii
CCAGACACCCCACTCAGACCCTCCACCCAGACATCCCACCCAGACACCCCACCCAGACACCTCACCCAGACACCCCACCCGGACACACCACCCAGACACCCCACCCAGACACCCCACCCGGACACACCACCCAGACACCCCACCCAGACACCCCACTCAGACACCCCACCCAGACATCCCACCAGACACCTCACCCAGACCCTCCACCCAGACACCCCACCCAGACCCTCCACCCAGACACCCCACCCAGACCCAGACACCCCAC
>NW_012269206.1:6010-7186 GCF_000151885.1 Dipodomys ordii
GTCACCTTTGACTTCTCTGTACATTAAACACATTACAGAGGGTGTGAAAACACGGACACACTGGTAGAGGAGAATTGAGAGTAGGCCAGCCGTAATACAACGCCCGCTAGTTCCTTTGATGTACTTCCTCCCGCAGACCACAGGCAGAGGACCAGCCTGCGTCCCAGGCCCGTTCCTGCTCTTAAAATGGAATGGCAGATGTCTAATTACAAGTTTTTTCATTATGAGGAGTGATGCATTTTAACTGGGTTTGCATGCGTGGATGGTGCATTCTCTTCTCTCCTTTTTTGAAATTATTGATGCCACAGATACAAATGAATCTCTCTTCCTTTATTGTCTCCCAATTAAAACAGAGGCTGGTGTGCTGTGTGGCTGTTGGAGCCAAGGAGCCCCTTGGGAAGATGAGCCAAGCCCACTAGAGCTTCCTGAGAAGCCCAGCGCCCTGTCCAGCTCAGGTGGGTGAGTCATTTAGGCCCCGCCCAGCCCTGCCCTGCGGGGGGTGGGGTGGGGGGGCAGGTGGAGCAGCCTGGCTCCCACACCAGCTCCCACACCCGTGGACTCCTTGCCTCCGGGCCCTCCCACCCTGCCTGGAGTCGGCCAGCATGGGTTTCTGGGACACTTCTGAGGTCAGCTCCCAGCAGAGCAGCGAGACTCTCGCCCGGCGGGGACTCAGACACGAGTGCGAGGCTCGGCCTGCGCCGGGCTGTCCCGGTCCCCTCCTTCCTGCCCGCTGGGCAGCGTCGTCCTCCTGCTCCCGCTGGCCCTGCAGTGGCCACACCCACACGGCCTTGCTCCCTGGGAAGGTACCGGACAGTGCCAGGGCAGCTGAACAGCACCGCCGTAGCTGGGTGGCGGGTGGCGTCGGCTCACAGCACACAGCCCGGTGGAGTTCACTGCTTCTGGGCAGTTGTGGTCATGATGCTGACCTTGGCAAATGTGAGTCTTGTGGTAAATGGGCGTCAGGTATGGTGAAAGGATCAAGGTAAAACCGAGCGTATGGCGGCTGCTAGTTCAGAGGAAGCTGGAAGAGGACCTGGGCATGGCAGCATCCTTGGGAGCACGGGAGTTATGTCAGGTAGTAACATCAGGACGTGGGCAGCAGAGCTGGGGTGGGAGGAGCTGGGCGTGGCGAGGTCCTGGCTGAGCTGGGCGTGGCGAGGTCCTGGCTGAGCTGGG
>NW_012269207.1:0-1240 GCF_000151885.1 Dipodomys ordii
CCCACCGACGTTGTAAAGCTAGTTTTGGACATGACAACTTGTATATATGTATGAGTCAAGCGGAAAAGGTCAGATAATGTGATGTCAGGAAAATGAACCGTTAGATGTGTATTTTAATCTTTTTTTCTTTCATGCATGTGTTTCTAACACATTTATAAGATTATCTCTTTGTTGCTTTGTAGGTCCCTCCCCACAGTATAACCCTGCTTTTACTATATTTGATGTCAGTATAACTTGTGGAGGAGATGGGGAAAAACCTAGGGTTGGAGCTTCCTATGGGTCAAAGGAAGGCTTCATCTGCAGCTCTATCCCAAATCTGCTTCTCTCTTTGCTATACCAGACCCCTTACCTTATTCTTGAGAGCATCCTTGGAAAATATCCACCTCCATTTATGTGAGGCGACTCATGCCTGTAATCATAGCCACTTGGGAGCTAAAGAGGGGAGGATGGTGGCTCAGTGCTACCCAAGGTGTGGCATCTGTGTCTGTAACCTTCCTCAGGCAGGAGGCAGAAGAAGGAGGATTGTGAACCGAGGATGGATGTGGCAGAAGAGGTGAGAACCTCCAGAACAAAAGCACAGCTGAAAAGCAAAATTGAATGCAGGCGCTGATCAAGATATACTGTGTTCGTGCATTCATAAACTGCTTTTGGTAAAGGACGGCTCCTTCGTACAGCTACTTGAATATGATTTCTAAAGATAAATTAAATAAAAATGAATTCAGACCTGTCTGCAGTGGCTGAGCACTGATTCTACACATGTGGAGCCCCCTTGCATTACCATACACGAGAGAAAGAAAGAGAGAGAGAGAGAGAGAATATCTTTTCCTCAGAAACCTACCCTACAATACCTATTTTATGCCAGGAATTGCAGATCAGCCTGCATGCATTCTCTCCCTGTGTCAATGTGTAGATGTCATCTCAGTATTGATCTTATTTTATCCATCTGCGAGAAGGGACCGTTGGCACTCAAATATTACAGGAAATTGGCATCAGGGCAAGGATTCAAAAGTGAAGCAAGAGCCAGGCACTGTGACTCATGCCTGTAATCCTAGCTACTTAGTAGGCTGAGATCTGAAGCCAGCCCCAAACAGGGGAGATCCTTCACTTCTGTTTATTGCCTCAAACAAAAAGCCAGAAGTGAAGTACAAGTTGTCATGTCCAAAACGAGCTTTACAACATCGGTGCGGGGGGGGGGGGGGGGGGGGGGGGGGGGGGGGGGGGGGGGGGGGGGGGGGGGAGG
>NW_012269207.1:2075-5093 GCF_000151885.1 Dipodomys ordii
TTTTTTCTTTTTTGCTTATGTGGTGCTGAGGAATCGAACCCAGGGCCTCAGGCATGCAAGGCAAGCGCTCTACCACTGAGCCACCTTCCCAGCCCCTGAAGCAAGCCTTTTTAAAGAAAGCAAACACCCAGGGTCACATCGAAATAAAACTTGTGTGGATAAAATTAAAGTTAGGCTGGGTACTGGTGGTTCATGCCTATAATCCTAGCTACTCAGGAGACTGAGATCTGAGGATCACGGTTCAAAGCCAGCCCAGACAGGAAAGTCCATGAGACTCTTGTCTCCAATAAAACAGTTAAAACCAGAAGTGGTACAGTTGCTCAAGTGGTAGAGTACTAGCCTTGATCTAAAGAGCTCAGGAACAGCACCCAAGCCCAGAGTTTAAGCCCCACAACCAACCAACCAACCAACCAACTAACTAACTAACTAACTTACTAACTAACTAACTAAATAAATAAAGTCTTTACAAAAAGGAAACCAACCTCAGTGCCATTGGCTCATGCCTGAAGAGTGATATCCAGACGATTGTCGTCCATGAAGGAAGAAAAGTTCATGAGATTCTGTTTCCACAATAACCAGCAACAAGCAGAGTGGGAGGCATGGCTCAAGTGGTAGAGCACTGGCTAAGCAAGCAAGTGAAGCTAATGCAATACCTTGGATTCAATCCCTAGTTCTACCAGGAAGAAGGAAGGAAGGAAAGAAGGAGATTGAGAGAGAAAGGTAGGAGGGAGAAAGATTGAGAGAGAAAAGAAAAGGAAAAAGAAGAAAAGAAAAGAAAGGAAAGGAAAGAAAGAAGGGAGGGAGGGAGGAAAACCAGATGCAATCTGTTAATGCCATCTGTAAAATCTTGATGCTACACATCTGGTAGGATGATGTCCGTTTTGGTAGGACCATCCCGACAGCCTGAGTTTTGGCTGTGGGCCATCTCTGAGGGGCTGAGTCACATGAACTGAGGACCAGGAGTGGAGTCCCCGTGCCTCAGGGAAGGCCCACACACTGTGAACTGCCGAGCCACACCTCCTCTGAATGGAGAGCTTCCCGCTAGAGAAGAAGCAATGACACGCGTGCCTGCAGCGTGTCACACACCCTGCCAGCTCATGTAGGTGCTTGTGTACAGTCAGGGATGGTGTCTTCTCTGGCCTTTATCCCAGGGTGGTCTGGAACTGTGATCCTCCCAACCTCAGCCTCTCATGTGGCTTTGGATTACAAGAACATGTCCTGGTGCCCAGCTGTGAGTTCAGAAAGGGGATTGGGGGAGGTCCTCAGAAACTTTGTGCCTGCAAGGCTCAAATTATGGTCCTCCTGATCGTATCCTCTTGAGTGGCTAAGATTATTAGCACGAGCCACTGTGAATGGTTCCTTTTTTGTTTGCATCATAAATAAAATCAATAGAACCAACAGGTAGTGAAATACTATGGTTTTGTGTGTGTGTGTGTGTGTGTGTTTTCCCCCTCCTCTTTCCTTCTCTTTCGCTTTTTTTCCTGAGTCTGTTTTTCCTTTGAGCTCCTGCTGTTGATTGTGTAAGTTTTTAATAGTGATGAAGAAGAAAGTAAGATAAAGGTCAGGCTGCAATTAAGGGATGACACTTCAAAGTAAATAAATAAATAATAAGACAATGATCGGCAGCATTACTCATTCAAGTCTGATGGTGTCAGGATTTTCGTTTTCCTGATCTGCCTTAGAAAAAATATCCTTGATGGAACGCCTGCTTTTAATTCATTTATGCTTTGTCTTTTATGTTACAGGTTTCTTTGCTTATGAGTAAAATATCAACAACCCCAGAAAATAGTCTTAAAACTAAAAGGGAGAATGATTCCACCACCATTTAGCCTCTATTTAAAAATACAAATATCATTTGGATACCTGCATTCATTCCCTGTTAGCTTAATTATATATTAGAAATATTTTACAGAAATAGTTGACAAATCACACAGAGGGTTCAACCCCATACCGACACATGCCTTTGCTATGTGTTTTCTCAACCTGTCTTCCTGGAGAGTCTGGGGTATAATAAACTGTGTGGTCCTTGGATTTGAGCAGAAAAGCTTCATAGTAATACAACAACAAACATGTGTCTTATAGTCAGACAGACACTTTTCAATCAAAAATGTTCCCTCTCCCAGAGACAGCCAGGATGATACATTTTCTTTCTCAGTTTCTACACTGTTATATTCACGTCACTGTAAAACAATACACTCACCCCTTGCCTCTGCTCCAAAAGCAGGTCTTTCACAAGACATGGCAAGTGCAGGATTGGCTGCTGCAGCCTAGAACAAAATAGGCTGTACTTTGGCTGGGAATGTGGCTTAGTGGTAGAGTGCTTGACTAGCATGCATGAAACCCTGGGTTCGATTCCTTAGTACCACATACACAGAAAAAGCCAGAGGTGGCGCTGTGGCTCAAGTGCGAAAACGCTAGCCATGGACAAAGAATAGAGGGATGGCACCCAGGATGGAAATTTAAGCCCCAGGACTGGCAAAAATAAAATAAAACAAAATAGGTAAATGCCCCTGGGGTTGGCCCTCCTCCTACTTGTTATAGCAGCTGTCAGTCAGTCTCCAAGATCTCTTTCAGAGTCTTTTCAAAATTTTTCAGACATAAAAATCAAATAGGATATCCAGAAAAGTTTTCTATTATAAAACTGACTTTGTTAACTTGAGAAAAAGAGAACATGGAGAAGCTGGAAGAAATAAGACATTTTGTCTATTTATTGTGTGTCTCCATTTCATGGTTGTTGGGCAGAGCATGATTTGTCTTATAATCCTTTCTGGAGTTAGAAGGAAAGAGCTGAGAAATCCTCCTCCTAGAAATGACTGCAGGTAACCTCAACTATTTTTACTTAAATATTCATAAGCTAATGTTTCATTGAATGACAAGCTAAGACTAAAGCATTATGAAACAAATGTCCCTTGAATGATTTTTTTCAAAATCATCTCTCCAGAGATAAGATTTGTTTAGTCAGAAGTGACAAGTTTAACTCTGAAGCAAGCCTTTTTTTTTGTTCTTTTTTTTTTTTTT
>NW_012269208.1:0-1767 GCF_000151885.1 Dipodomys ordii
TTCCTCAGCACCACATAAGCAAAAAGAAAAAAGCTGGAAGTGGTGCTGTGGCTCAAGTGGTAGAGTGCTAGCCTTGAGCTGAAGAGCTGAGGGACCCCCCAAAAATATTCAAAACAAAACAAAACTGAGTAGTAGTGTCTTTTCATGTATTTTGTCTGGGGAAGGTATGTCCATCATAGGATACCTAGAGGTATTTGGTATGGGACAAGATGTATGCCCTACATATAATCTCAGGTTTTTCTATCTGTCTTATGATCTAGGACTAAATTCTGCCTTGGTCATTTTCTAAAGAAATAGAGGCCAGGTCCTGGTGGCTCATACCTGTATTCTTAGCTACTCAGGAGGCTGAGATCTGAGGATCACGGTTCAAAGCTAGCCGGGGCATGAAAGTCCGTGAATTTTTTTTTCCTTTTCTGTCAGTCATGCGTCCTGAACTCGGCCTGGGTGCTGTCCCTCAGCTCTTCAGCTCAAGGCTAGTGCTCTACCACTTGAGCCACAGTGCCACTTCCGGCTTTTTCTGCTTATGTGGTACTGAAGAATAGAACCCAGGGCCTCATGCATGCAAGGCATGCACTGAGCCACCGTCCCAGCCCTGAAACTCTTATCTCCAATAAACCACCAGAAAACTGGAACTGGTAGAGTGCAAGCCTTGAGCTGAAGAGCTGAGGGACAGCGCCCAGGCCCAGAGTTCAGGACCTACAACCGACAAAAAAAAAAAAAAAAAAAAAAAAAAAAGAAGAAGAAGAAGAAATAGAGGGAATTTCTAATGAATGTAAACTGAAGACAGGGTACTGGTGTCTGTCCCTTTCACCATGGACTTTGCTCTCTTTAGCCTAGTGTGAAATATAGCAGTCTAATGGACCAGAGTGTGAATATTGGGATGCCATTTTCCCAGAAATGGCATGTTAAACCAGGACCATTCTAGTTTCTCCCCTGCTCTGGCATTTGAGTGGATCTAACATATAAACTTCTTACTATTAAGGTTGGCAAACAGAAAAATCCACCATTGGAGCTGGACACTGGTGGCTCTGCCTGTAATCCTAGCTATTCAGGAGTATGAGATCTGAGGATCACAGTTCAAAGCCAGCCCCAGCAGGAAAGTCTGTGAGACTCTTACCTCCAATTAACCATCAAAAAGCCAGAAGTGGAGCTGTGGCTTAAGTGATAGAAAACTAGCCTTGAGCCTTGTGCCACACCTGGGACAGCACCAAGGCCCTGAGTTCAAGCCCCAGGACTGGAGAAAAAGAAAGAAAGAAAGGAAGGAAGAAAGAAGGGAAGGAAGAAAGAAGGGAAGGAAGGGAAAGAAAAAGAAAGAAAGAAAGAAGGAAAGAAGGAAGGAAGGAGGAAAGAGAAAGGAAAGAAGAAAGAAAGACAAAAGAAAGATGGGATGGCTGAGGAGCCTGAGGGACTGGCTAGTCTGGAAGGAAGTGGAGGGTGGGGAAAGGAAACCAGCTAACAATGGAGCAAAGCAGACTCTTCCCTAGATGGAATTTAAACTATTGTTATGGCTAATTCCAAGAAGAAGAAAAGTAGCTGATGAAAATCATATACTTCAAAGCAGGTGGGTAGAGCCATAGCATAGCAAACAACTTAAAGAAACTGTGCAGTGACAGTGCATTGTTTGATTTTAAATTAAAAACATAAAAAACCACAAGTATTTTATTTTATTTTGGGTCCAGTCGTGGGGTCTGAACTCTGGGCCTGGGCACTGTCCCTCAGCTCTTCAGCTCAAGGCTAGTGCTCTACCACTTGAGCCACAGCGCCACT
>NW_012269208.1:9237-10526 GCF_000151885.1 Dipodomys ordii
CTTTCTTTTTTTGCCGGTTGTGGGGCCTGAACTCTGGGCCTGGGTGCTTTCCCTCAGCTCTTCAACTCAAGGCCAGCGCTCTACCACTTGAGCCACAGTGCCACTTCCAGCTTTTTCTGCTTATGTGGTGCTGAGGAATTGAACCCAGGGCCTCATGCATGCAAGGCAAGCATTCTACCACTGAACCACCTTTCCAGCCCTTTATTTTTTTTTCTTTGAGATTGTACTTAGGCCTTGTGCTATGCTACTTGAGTCATGCCCCAGCTCTTTTTTGCTTTAGTTTGCTTTCCAGACATAGCCTTGCACTTTTGCTTGGACAGCCTTGTATCTGTATCCTCCTACTTTCCCTTTCTTTACTGACTTCTGCTTTACTTTCAGGTCAGCGTTTGGTATATACAGTAAATCTTCATTATCAATTACTTATTGGTCATGATTTTCCTTTTTTTGTTATTTGCATTTCCTTGTTTTGTTGTGGAAAAGAGATGTGCACTTAAGCTTTTATTATTTTAAAGTCTCTAAATATTTGTTCTCTTTCATTGTGTATATTATTTTGTCTTTACAATATTAACGATATATTTCTTGAACACTTTTTGTCATAACATCTTATTCTGTATACATTTTTCATTTTTGACACCTTTGTTCCATAGTATATCTTTTATTTATTTATTTATTTTTGGTATATGGCTAATTAGAGATAAGAATCTTGTAGACTTTGCTGTGTGGTTTGTCTTTGTACCACAAGTTTCAGATCTCACCTTCCTGAATAACTATGATTATATGTGTGAGCCACCAGTGCTTGGCCATAGAGTATCTTTTCATGCTTATTCTCCTAAATTTGTATATATACCAGGTCGTCGTCGTCGTCGTCGTCGTCGTCATCGTCGTCCTCCTCCTCCTCCTCCTTCTTCCTCCTTCTTCCTCTTCTTCTTCTTCATTTTTGGGGTCCTGGCCCTCATGCATGCAAGTAACTGCTGTACCACTGAGCTGTGTTTCCAGCTTCCTAAACTTAAAAGATATTTAATTAACAAGATTATATATGTTTAAGACATATGTATGTATCCAGTGTGCATTAATTTCCCCTTTCTTTTCCATTCTTTACTATTTGTTTCATCTTCTTTGGTCATCTCACCCTCCTTCCTCTGAACTTCATTTTTTTCATTCATTACATTTTATTATTTAAATTAAACTTCATTTTTTTTATTGTAAAGATACTATACAGAGGGTTACAGTTACATGAGTGAGGTAATGAGTACACTTCCTCTTGAACATTGTTACCCCCTCCATTGTTT
>NW_012269209.1:0-926 GCF_000151885.1 Dipodomys ordii
CAATGGAGGGGCTAACAATGTTCAAGAGGAAGTGTACTCATTACCTCACTCATGTAACTATAACCCTCTGTATAGTATCTTTACAATAAAAAAATTTAAAAAAATGGGCATGGTCTTAAGAATGTAGCCTCATTAGTATGATAGGAGGATTCACAGAGGTAGTGCATGAAACAAACTTAACTAAAATGTGTTGCTAAAGTGGAGAGAAGAGAGTAAACTTGCCAAAGAACTTACTGCTGGCAGAGTTAGAAACCCTAATAAACTTCTCTAATAAGAAGAGAGTTCTCCCTTATGAACGCTACACAGGTCTTCGAAAGCCCAGAGGAAGAAGAGGGTACAAAAAATATCCCTGCCTCCCTCCCTGGGGCTTGAACTCAAGGCCTCATGCTCTTCCACTCAAGGATGGTGCTTTATCATGTGAGCCACACCTCTACTTCTGGCTTTTTTTGCTGGTTATTTGGAGATAAGAGTCTCGTGGATTTGTCTGCCCAGGCTGCCTTTGAACCTCAGTCCTCAGATCTCAGCCTCTCGAGTAGTGAGGATCACAGATATGAGCCAACTCCCAGCTTTCCTTCTTTTCCTTTGATGGACTTGGATTTGAACTCAGGGCCTCATGCTTAGTCAATAGTCTACCACAAGAGCCATGCCTTAACCCTTCCCTAATTGCTTTCTTTCCATGATGACTTGGTCTTGGCATTTATTCCACAGACACCTGAGCTCCAAAGAAGTACAAGCTTCTCTCTGGGGGAATGAAGACAAGAACACACAGGGATCTGTGTCCTCTAAGACAGATTTTTACCTCTGCCATGTCAGCCAGGCGGAGGAGCTTCTGCCAGTAACCACAGTAGCCTGTCAAAGTGTATTTTCCTCCCTCCCTTCCTTTCTTCCTCCCTCCCTCCCTTCCTTCCCTTTCTCTCTCTCTCTCT
>NW_012269209.1:2701-4231 GCF_000151885.1 Dipodomys ordii
CTTCCTTCCTTCCTTCCTTCCTTCCTTCCTTCCTTCCTACCTCCCTTCCTCCCTTCCTTCCTTTCTTTCTTTTTTGGAAAAAAGGTAGGCAAGAGCTCTACCCTTGGAGCCATACCCCAGCCCATACAAATATACAATGTTCACCTGCACACAAAAGTGGGAAAACACTTTAAGAGGTAGATTAGAACATGTGGAATTTTCAGCGGGGGACCTCTGGAGGAGGGAGTGTAGTGGGCTCGGGAGCAAATTAAAGAAGCACACCCAATTTGGGAGAAGCACCCTGAACAGAGCAACAACTACCCTACTGGATCCCAGGATGGCTTGGGTTCTAATGATTTCTTGGCTTTACCTAACACAGCCATCCTGGGTGTCCCTGGCCCTTGAGAGGCACAGCCAGAGCTGGGAGAATTAGGCAGAGCAGTACCTGAGGTAAGGAGTACACGCCAGAACAGGAGTAGATATGGCATAATACATGCTGATAAAGCCCTGTGGGTGCAGCCAGCTATTTACATAATCTGATTGCGAATTCCTGCCCCTATCTGATACTGCCCTATTAGTAATCAGGTAATTTCTCCCGTTTACAGTATTGCGCCTTATCAGTTACAACTGTGTTTGAGTTTCTGGGCTCTGGAACCCATCAAAAATAAGCAGTGAGTGTGCGCAGGGAATCTGGGTGCATTGGTCTGGGCACCTGGGCCTGGCAAGTGTTTGCAGGACTGTCATACCCCAGGAGCAGTCTTGCGGAGAATTTTAGATGTTCACCCAGCACTTCATTTTTATTTGGCCTAAGTGTAAGTTAAAAACAGTACCGCTTGCCTGGGGCCAATCTCTGAAGTTTTGACCTCAAACACATGCAAAATAGAAAGTACCAGCATTGCTCAGCTTGAGCCAGGTAAATTGTGGCTGGCCTTTCCATGGGCAGAGAGGATGGTCTTTGCACATTAGGTAGCAGTATCAATAGGACAGACCCATTAGACTCTCTCCCTTCCATTTGAGCAGCTGGGACAACTTTCCTTGCCTCTATCCTAACCTCACTTCGTGTGTGTGTGTGTGTGTGTGTGTGTGTGTGTGTGTGTGTGTGCGTGCATGCGTGCGTGCATGTGCGCACGCTGGTACTAGAGCTTGAACTCAAGGCCTGAATTCTGTCCCTTAGCTTTTACTCTCAAAGCTGGTGCTTTACCACTTGAGCCACTGCTCTACTTCTGGTTCATTGGAGATAGGAATCTCATTAAATTGACTGCTAGCTTCAAACTGTGATCCTTAAACTCCTGAGTAGCTAGGATCACAAATGTGAGCCATGAGTGCTTGGCTCCCACTTCTCTCGAAAAACCCATCCATCACCTCTCAGACTCTCTCCAGAGTCTCATGCCCTAACACAGCCCACTTGGAGAGAAGAAACAGCAGTCCCTCAGAGGAACGTGGACGCAGACTCCAATCATCTCAGTATCGCACATGAAAACCTGATATAGTCCAGGTCACCAGATTCTGTGGGATGCAGAATTGTGTAGATATCTCTGAAAACATGGAAGG
>NW_012269210.1:0-2058 GCF_000151885.1 Dipodomys ordii
TCCTTGTGTGTGTCAGGTATAAGTTCTTCTTCATTCGTGTGATTCTGTTTATAGTTTCTTTGTTGTTGTTCTCTTGAGGTGAAGTGTGTGTGTGTGTGTTAGCACCCTAAATCTCTGGTCAGAAAGAGCTAGAAGAATTCCCTGTTGCTATTCCATCTTCCAGAAACTTGCAAGTATTATTTTACAATAAGAGCTCTCAAGTTTTTAATCTTTGAATTCCTTGACACTCTTAAAAATTACTGTGGATCCTATTTCCTAGAGGGAAGGAGGCAGAGAATATGGTAGAGGGATGAAATCAGTTTTTCAAAATTCTAATGTGAAAGCTTGAATTTTTTCATTGGCAACATTACTATCAGCTATTTTCTTTAAACTGACAAATTTGCTTTACTCATTTTCAAGAAAAATTCTGCCATTTAACGAACTTATTCTTTCAAGTTTAAAAAAGTAAAACTATTTACTTAACAATGATTACCACTCCAAAAGGTGCCCTCCTGTTTTCCTCCAGACTACTTCATACTTCAGTATATATATCCATATAAGTGCTTTAAACATACTTTTCACTTTACCACAGATTGTTAAACAGATAAATACTCAAAAGTAGATACTTATTTAAAAAAACCAAACTGTAACTTTTCTACTTCATCAAAACACTCTTAGATAAAACTAGCTTATTTTTTAGCTTATTTTTTAAATGGGTAGAATACAGCAGTAAAAACATAAAAATACAACAAAATAGGATAGCTACTAATATTGTGTGGACTACTAACATGATTCCTATTAAGGCTCTAGCATTTTTGCTACCCTTACGTTGCCAGTGTCAGTGCAAATGTAAATACCATGAAAGAGCCAAAAAAAAAAAGTTATTTAGCATTGCTATAAAAAGGATTTTGAAGCTGGGCACTGGTGGCTCATGCTTGTAATCCTAGCTACTCAGGAGGCTGAGATTTGAGAATCGTGGTTCAAAGCCAACCCAGGCAGGAAAGTCCAGTGAGACTTTTGCCTCCAACAAACTACTCAGAAAAGAACTGGAAGTGGTGCTGAGAATTAAGTGGTATAGCGCTAGCTTTGAACACGAAGAGGCTTAGGGACAGCACCCAAGCCCCTAGTTCTAGCCCCAGGATTGGCAAAAAAAAATTTTTTACCTCACACTTTCTTAATGAATCTCAGATTTTGACCTCACACTCTCTCAATGAATCTCAGAAATTCCCAGGAAGTCCATAAAGCAAACATAGAGAACCAAGGGTTTAATTTATTTTTTTAGCGGTAAGGGGGCTCAAAGTCAGAGCTTCACTTTCGCTAAAGTGTTCTACCATGTGAGACACTATGACAGCACTGGTATTTTCAAGATAAGATGTCATTTTATGCTCCACCTACACTG
This sequence comes from Dipodomys ordii, assembly GCF_000151885.1. Lineage (NCBI taxonomy): Eukaryota > Metazoa > Chordata > Mammalia > Rodentia > Heteromyidae > Dipodomys > Dipodomys ordii. Next base: position 1,379 of record NW_012269210.1, read on the forward strand.
TGATCCTCCAATCAATGCTTCCTTCCATCCCTGGAAGGACAGGTATGAACAGTGTGCCAGCCACTGTGTCTCCTCTGTAACTTGAAATAGCAAGTGTACACCAACCATTGGTTGAGAGGGGAGCTTTACTATCTCTGCCTCCCAAGTAGCTAGGAGTACAGACTTGAGTCATTGTTCCCAGCAAGAACCACTACTCAAAAAGAACCTAAAAATAGTCTCTTAAGGGATAACAGTTAGCATAAGGCTAATTTTAATAAACTCTACAATTCCTACGCTACACTATACAATCAGCTTTTATATAAATTTAAGAGAATGAAATCTTCATCTGATTGAACTCTTCTTATAAAATGCATCTAGATGTTTGTAAACAATATGTATTTATTTATCTATGGAATATTTAGTTTATATATAATAACTCTAAAACTCTTAAGAAAATAAATACTCATTTTAGACTTGAAAAATAACCAAAAATAATCATAATATGATGAGCCAAAATTCAAAATACTTACTGTAGCAGACCTTGATTTAGTGTTGTTTCATCTTGATGTTGCTAGGAAGAAAAATAGCTTTTACAACTGATGAATATTAATTTAATGTAAGAAGATAAATATTAATATTTAAGATAATTCTTACATTATACTTTTTTAGCTTCGTGTGTGTGTGTGTGTGTGTGTGTGTGT
>NW_012269210.1:4503-5851 GCF_000151885.1 Dipodomys ordii
GAACTCAAAAAAATAAATCCCCCAACAACAAATCCTCAAAGAAACAACCACCACATTAATAAGTGGGCTAAAGATTTAAAGAGAAACTTCTCTGAAGAAGAAATAAGAATGGCCAATAGACACACAAAGAAATGTTCAACTTCTCTGGCCATAAAAGAAATGCAAATCAAAACAACTTTGAGATTCCACCTCACCCCAGCTAGAATGGCTATAATCAAGAACTCTAATAACAACAGATGCTGGAGGGAATGTGGCCAAAAGGTAACCACACTGCACTGTTGGTGGGAGTGTAAACTTGTTCAGCCACTCTGGAAAGAAGTATGGAGGATCCTCAAAAGTCCACACATGGAGTTCCCCTATTATCCAGCAATCCCGCTTCTGTGCATTTACTCAAATGATCACAAACAAGGCCATACTAAATCTACCAGCACAACTATGTTTATTGCAACATTATTCATCATAGCTAAGATATGGAACCAACCCAGGTGCCCCTCAGTAGATGAATGGATCAAGAAAATCCATTTTCTTATGAATGGGGTGATGTCATTCTTTCTGATGGAAGCACAGAATTCCATTGCCCTTATTTGCAAATATTAGCATACATCTAGGATAATCCTAGCAGATGAGCAGAATAGCTCAATAGCTATGTACATATGACCATATAAGATGATGCTAAGTGAAATGAACTCCAAGACTTGAACACTAGTTTTTCTTTGTTGTCATTTTGAATGTACTATGGCATTTTTTGTTTCTTTTGTATGTTCTTCCTCCTATGGTACATCCCCTGTTGTCACTTTATTTGATTTTGGTACCTTGGTATTGTATATAATATATATATATATATATTTATTTATTTATTTAGAATTAGGGAAGGCAAGGAGAACAACAGAATGCTGAAACCAAGGACAAGGCGGGAACCAGCACAACAGTGATATACACAGGACAATATGTTGGAAATGAGCTGTACAACTTGGGGAGGATGGTATAAGGGAGGGAAAGTAAGAGAAAAATGAGGGAAGGAGTAACAAGTTTGACAAGAAATGTACTTATGGGGCTGGGAAGTTGGCTCAGTAGTAGAGTGCTTGCCTTGCATGCTTGAGGCCCTGGGTTCAATTCCTCAGCACCACATAAGCAGAAAAAAGCCACAAGTGATGCTTTGGTTCAAGTGGTAGGGCAATAGCCTTGAGCTGAAGAGCTAAGGGACAGTGCCCAGACCCAGAGTTCAGGCCCCACGACCGACAAAAAAAAAAAAAAGAAGAAAGAAATGTACTTATTATCTGCTATTTATTACTTATTATTACTATTACTTATTATTACTATTACTTATTATTACTTACTAATCCCTCTG
>NW_012269211.1:0-1950 GCF_000151885.1 Dipodomys ordii
AACAACAATAAAATATTAAGCCAGGCATTGGTGGCTTATATATATATCTATATGTATGTATATATAAAATCTTAGCATTTCAGGGAGGCTGAGACCTGAGGATTGAGGTTCAAAGCCAGCCTGGGCAGAAAGTCCAGGATAGGGCTGGGAAGGTAGCTCAGTGGTAGAGTGCTTGCCTTGCATGCATGAGGCTGGGTTCCATTCCTCAGCACCACAAAGCAGAAAAAGCTGGAAGTGGCACTGTGGCTCAATTGGTAGAGTGCTAGCCTTTAGCTGAAGAGCTGAGGGACAGCGCCCAGGCCGAGTTCAGGCCCCATGACCAACAAAAAAAAGTCCAGCATACTCCATCACCAATTAATTAGGAAAATGTCAAACTAGAGGTGTGACTCAAGTAGTAAAGTGCCAGTCATAAGCAAAGAAATTGAGTGAGAGTGTAGGGCCTATGCAGAGTTCAAACTCCCGTACAGATACCAAAACAAACAACAACAACAAAAAAACAACCTTAGAACCTTCAATGAACTTTCCTTCACATGTGATTATTCTTAAAAAATATTACCCACAGCTAGGCGCTGGTGGCTCACGCCTGTAATCCTAGCTACTCAGGAGGCTGAGATCTGAGGATCGCGGTTCAAAGCCAGCCCGGGCAGGAAAGACAGTGAGACTCCTATCTCCAATAAACCACCAGAAAACCGGAAGTGGCGCTGTAGCTAAAGTGGTAGAGCACTCGCCTTGAGCTGAAGAGCTGAGGGACAGCACCCAGGCCCAGAGTTCAAGCCCCACGACCGACAAAAAAAAAAAAATATTACCCACTTCTGAGCACTGGTGGCTCATACCACTAATCATAGCTACTCAGGAGGCTGTTATGAGGATCACAGTTCGAAGTCAACCTGGGCAGGAAAGTCCCTGAAACTCTACAACTAAAAGATGGAAGTGGCCTGGGAATGTATGTAGCTTAGTAGGAAAGTGCTTCCATACCATGAATGAAGCCCTGGGTTTGATTCTTAAGTACAACATAAACAGAAAAGGCCAGACGTGGTACTGTGGCTCAAGTGGTAGAGTGCTAGCCTTGAGCAAAAAGGTCAGGACGGTGTCCAGGCCCTGAGTTCAAGCCCCAGAACTGGCAAAATAAAACAAAAACAAAAAAAGAAATAATTTTTTTTGGTGCTAGTTCTGGGTCTTGAACTCAGGGCCTGGGCACTGTCCTTGAGCTTTTGTGCTCAAGGCTAGCACTCTATCACTTGAGCCACAGCTCCACTTCTGGCTTTTTGGTAATTAATTGGAGATAGGGGTCTCACAGACTTTCCTGTCTGTCTGGCTTTAAACTATGATCCTCAGATCTCAGCCTCCTGAGTAGCTAGGATTAAGGCATGAGTCACTGGCACCTCGCTCAAAATACTGTTATTTATTTATTTATTTATTGCTGGTTGTGGGCCTGAACTCTGGGCCTGGGCGCTGCCCCTCAGCTCTTCAGCTCAAGGCTAGTGCTCTACCGCTTGAGCCACAGCGCCACTTCTGGCTTTTTCTGCTTTTTTGGTGCTGAGGAATTGAACCCAGGGCCTCATGCATGCAAGGCAAGCACTCTACCACTGAGCCACCTTCCTAGCGCCAAAATACTATTTTTAATATAATTTTATTGTTATTATTAAGGTGGTGTGCAGAGGCATTATCATTTCATAAGTCAGGTGATGAGTAAATTTCTTTTTATGGACAATGTCTGTGTGTGTGTGTGTGTGTGTGTGTGTGTATGGACAATGTCTGTGTGTGTGTGTGTGTGTTTTCTGTTAAAAAATGAAGCTCCTGGGGCTGGGAAGGTGGCTCAGTGGTAGAGCGCTTGCCTTTTATGCTTGAGGCCCTGGGTTCGATTCCTCAGCACCACATAAGTAAAAAGAAAAAAGCCGGAAGTGGCGCTGTGGCTCAAGTGGTAGAACACTAGCCTTGAGCTGAAGAGCT
>NW_012269211.1:6910-7806 GCF_000151885.1 Dipodomys ordii
TCTTCAGCTCAAGGCAAGCACTCTACCGCTTGAACCACAGCACCACTTCTGGTTTTCTAGTGTTTTATTGAAGATAAGAGTCTCATAGACTTTCCTGGCTGGCTGGCTTTGAACCGTGATCCTCAGATCTCAGCCTTCTGAGTAACTACGATTACAGGCGTGAGCCACCAACGCCTGGCTATGACATTTTCACACAAGTATTTAATGTACTTTGATGATACTCTCTCATTACTCTATTCTGCACTGGTTGGTCCCTTGCCTTTTCCCAAATAGTCTTCCTTCTACTTTCATGTTTTTGGTTTTTGTTTTTTTGTATCTAAATCCTGAATAAAAGAAAAAACACACTATTTGTTTTTCTGAGTCTGACTTAATTTACTTATTTTGTCTAACATGATAATTTCCAGTCCCATCCTTTCCTTTTTTTTTTTTTTTTTTTGCCAGTCCTGGGGCCTGAAATCTGGGTCTGGGCACTGTCCTTCAGCTCTTCAGCTCAAAGCAAGCGCTCTACCACTTGAGCCACAGCACCACTTCTGGCTTTTTCTGCTTATGTGGTGCTGAGGAATTGAACTCAGGGCCTCATGCATGCAAGGCAAGCACTCTACCACTGAGCCACCTTCCCAGCCCCTCCCATCCATTTTACTGCAAATAACATCCTAAGTCCTGCTATGTAGCTCTGGCTGGCCTCAAATTTAAGATATTCCTGTTTTGGCTTAATGAGCACTGGGATTACAGGCATGTAGCACCATGTCTAGCTCCATCATTTTTCTGAGACAGGGTCTCACTATATCACCCAAGCTGACCTTCACTACCTGAGCTCAAGCAATCTTCTCATCACAGTTTTAGTAGTAGCTGAGACAAAGGGTACATGTCCCTCTGCCAAACTAAGATTTTTTTTT
>NW_012269212.1:0-7608 GCF_000151885.1 Dipodomys ordii
GCATGCAAGGCAAGCGCTCTACCACTGAGCCATCTTCCCGGCCCCTCAGCTTTTCTTTTGAAGGGATGTTATACACATAAATAAGAATGAAACAGGAAAAAATGTAGACTTCTTTTCCAATTGGTTAAATTAACTAATAAAACCAAATTTTTTCATCTCCAATTTTAATATTTTTATTGTAAAAGTGATGTACAGAGGTGTACAGTTACATAAGTCAGGTAATGAGTACATTTCTTTTTGAAAAGTGTCACCTCTTCTCTCATTTTCTTCCAGTTTTTTTCCCTCCCAACCTCCCAATAAAACCAAATTTAAACAAATGTTTTTGAAATGTTCCTTCAGTTACTGTTAGAGATCAATCAAACTTTTAAATGGCAATCTTAAAATAATTAATGCAAATAAATTCTTCTTTTACATCACTGTAGAAAGTAAGTGAAAGTCTTTTATTTATTTATTTATTTTTTTAGTGTTGAGGACTAAACAGAACCTTATGCCTGCTAGCAAACACTTTACTAAGCTACACCCTCAATCCCAAAATCAATCTTGGATAAAGAGAAAAACCTCACACTACTACATCCATCCAGTTTTAGACCTATTTATAAAATTTTTATTTATCAATATAGCTATTTTTATTTTTAAGAAGCAGGCTCTTCATAGTTCCTCTTTTGGGTTTTTTTTTTTTTTGGTTGGTCATGAGGTCAGTCATGGGGCCTGAACTCTGGATCTGGGCCTAGGCACTGTCCCTCAGCTCTTCAGCTCAAGGCTAGTACCCTATCACTTGAACCACAGTGCCACTTCTGGATTTTGCTGCTGAGGAATACAACCCAGAGCCTCAGGCATGCAAGGCAAGCACTCTACCACTGAGCCACCTTCCCAGCCCCTATTTTATTTTTGTCAGTAGAGGGATTTGAACTTTGGGCCTGGGCACTGTCTCTGAACTCTTCAGTTCAATGCTAGGGCTCTACCACTTCAGCCACAGCACCACTTCCGGTTTTCTGGTGATTTATTGAAGAGCCTCACAGACTTTCCTGCCCAGGCTGGCTTTGAACCATGATCCTCAGATCTTAGCCTCCTGAATAGCTAGGATTATGGGCATAAGCCACCGGCACCCAGCTGTGAGGATTTTTTTAACCCTTACTCTTTCTTTGATGGAGTATTATTTTAAATATTTTTATATAATCTGCTTTGTAAAGCCCAGAAAATACTGTATTGATATATGGTAATGCTGTATTAACTTCTAGTACCATACTTAGGATCTCATATGATGACATAAAAGTTTAAACAGTAGGAACTGCATGAGGCCCTGGGTTTGATTCCTCAGCACCATATAAACAGAAAAAGCCAAAGTGGTGCTCTGGCTCAAGTGGTAGAGTGCTAGCCTTGGGCTGAAGAGCTGAGCAACAGCGCCCTGGCTCAGAGCCAGAGTTCAGGCTCCACAACTGACTAAAATTAAATAATAAAAAAATTTTTTTTTCTCTTGTGTCCGGTCATGGGGCCTGAACTCTGGATCTGGGCCTAGGCACTGTCCCTGAGCTCTTCAGCTCAAGGCTAGTACCCTATCACTTGAACCACAGTGCCACTTCTGGATTTTGCTGCTGAGGAATCGAACCTAGGGCCTCATGCATGCAAGGCAAGCGCTCTACCACTGAGCCACCTTCCCAGCCCCTATCCTGTGACTCTTATTTCCAATTAACCACCAAAAAGTAAGAAGTGGAGCTGTAGTTCAGTAAACAGAGTAGTAGCCTTGAGTGAAAAAGTCAAATGATCTTTGTTGCTTTGTATGTCCCATGGTATAACCCCTGCTTTCATTGTATTTGATGTTGTTATAATTTGTGGAGGGGAAAGGAAAAAACAAACTGTTTAAATAGGGATACAGGTGGAACCATTGCAACAATGAGACGTACAAGGTACAAGTCGTTATGTCGAAAATGAACTTTACAACTTTGGTGGTGGGGGTGGGGTGGGGAGAGGGGTGTTGGGAGGGTTGAGTGGGGGGGGGGGGGGAAGATGGGATGGGAAGGGGAAGACCTCGAGTTTAAGCCTCAGGGCTTCAATGAATGAATGAAAGAGCAGTTTTAGGTTAGCAGAAAAACTGAGCAGAGGGTACAGACTTCCCATGTGCTCTTGCCTACACATAATCCTGACCACTGCCTAGTGCCTTCAGCAATGTGACACATTTCTTAAAGCCATATGAGAACCATGCACAGCATAGTTTCAAGACCCTAAATACCCTAAGTTCCACCTATTCAACCTTCCTTCCCCACTAATTTCTAACATCCATTTATTATCTCCAATTTTATCCACTTACCTATTTTATGTTGATTTTAAAACCACTTCAACACATATACACTGAAAATCTAAATCTCAGTTACCCCATATTTCCAAAGGATGTTTCTCCAATAGTACTTACTTGGCATTGCATTTTGTAATTACTTTATTTGACCCCCGTACTCAACCAGAACTTTTACTGAACTCATAATAGATGGTCTATTTATTGAAATGCCTGGATTAGAGAAATAAGATCTGACTACTAGGTTCTAAGTATGGAGCCTGGATGTTGTCTCTATACTGTTTATACAATAATGCACTATATCTATTAAAAAAAACAGTACACACATATGTGAACATATTTATAACATATATTTGTCACCAGCAGATCACAAAGAGGTAACAAAGGTTTACTTAAGTTTACAATACAAATCCTGTGAAAACAATTTCTCATCTTCTCTGCAGTTCACAATATTCTATTTATATAAATTTAAAACAGTTATCACTTAAAACTCATTTTTTAAAAAAAATCAGTAATTTAATTCACACTTCAGAAACGTGAAATGAAGGACTGGGTGGGGAAATACTAAGAAACCTGTAGAATTACTAAACTGTCACAGCATTATTTTCTTTTATAAAACATCCCAACACAACAAAATAAACATTATGGAAAACATGATGTTAAATCAGAGATTTTTTGGCTTAGTTCTGTCCCTGAGTCTCTTGTTTTTAAAAAATCAAATTTAAAGGCTATTTCAGAACTGACACACAGCTCTTATCTCTATACTGCACGGGGAATACATTAAGACAAGAGGCTATACGTGCTGAAATGGTCCCAAAATGTCATTTTGCTTGTGTCTCTGTTGCAGGGTTATCTGAGCCACTGATGCACATAATCCTAAAGAACTATCAGCATGTCTCTTAAGCTGCTAAAATATAACATGTGAAACTACAAATCAAAAAAAGAATGATATCAGTTATTAATAAATATTAAATTTCTAAATGGATCTGTAAACTATATACACTAAATTGTGGTAATATACCATAGGAACAAACACTTTTGATGCTTCCAGAAAGTGGCTGTCTCCTTAATCTTAAAATTGGCCCACATTTCCATCTAATAACTTAATTTCAATCATTATGTGTTTATAATACATACACAGGCATATAGTCTTGCAAATGATAAAAAACTGGATTTAAGAAGCACATTCTGAATCAAATTAAGACTAATTGTTGGAATTTAAAACTTTGCTATTTATCTCAAATTTACTTGCTAGGCTTATATTGTTAGGGCACTAAATGTAGATCACCTTTTCTAGTCAAGTATGGCAAAATGTTCTCTATAAACAAATCTGTACGACCACCTTAGGGCATTTCAGAGAGACATAGTAATGATCTGTCCAACTGTACATTTCATCATAATGTAATCTCCATTGCAAACTCAATTCAAAGAAGCTAACGATCACTAACTTTTCAAAAGCTGCTGCTGATGCAGTATCCTAAAATGATGCATTCTTATTCACTACAATAAGTACCTCATTGTATAGATGGGATATTGAGGCACAGACTTTTCTTTTTGACAGGGTCTTAAAGACTGTCTTTGAACTCAAGATTTTCCTGCGTCAGCCTCCCAACTTTTCATCGTATGCTAATTCCCTAAAATAATGGTGGGGGGGAATAAGGCAGACAGAGAAACCAGCTTTGAGTATAGACAGAACTGAACACCTATGGGTTATAATGAATTCAAACTTCACATGAATTGATATAGTTAACTAATCTGACCATGTCACAACTGCTAGTTTAACCTCTTGCAAAACTCTTAAGCATGGACTTGACAAATACCATTTAACTACCTGCCTTCTCTGACCAGGTGATAAAGATTAGCCAGTGCTTATACATATACATAGACATGTATATGTATGTAAATGCACACACACATATATATACATGCATATATACATACATGTATGTATACATATACATACATATATATATAAAAGAAGTCCTGCATATGGAATCATATGCAATTAAAAGGTCAATTAGAAGACTTTGGTACCCTTTTCAGAAAAAAACTTCAAAACTTCTAAAGGCAAACTTAAGCATATGGCATTTTATTTTGTACTCATTAAGTAAATAATGTATAACTACTTTTTGACCAGCATTCTGTCTGGAAGTAACGTTATCTTTCTCTTAGCTACCATTCCAGTTCTACAGGGTATTTGCCAGTGAGACAAGCAGTACAATGACCAGACTTTTCAAAATATTCCAGACCATTTCCATTTTCTTGAATCCTAATGTCATGCTTTTTTACTTTCTCTTGCTTAAATTTTATCTTTTCTTGTACAGATGAAACCAGTCCTTCTACTGACAGATACACAACACTGTTTGCTCCTGCAGGGACAAAGAGGGAGAAACAGAAGGTTGAGAGAGTCCTGTAAAAGGAACAAATACTTTGACATAGCATAATGTCAGGAAAGAAATTCTTTTTAGCCTTTCTTAAAAAAAAAAGATATAGTTGTACAGGTTTGTAGTATCAGTACGCTAAAGCAGAAAGATAAAAAGTTCAAAGCAAGCCTGCACAACTTGCTTGAGACCCTGACCCAAAAGTTAAAAGAAAAAAAAATGTACTGGAGATGTTAATCTACTAGTAGGCAGAATGTTTACCTGGTAGTATGTATAAATACTCTGAATTTAATTCTCATAGTCAGAGAGGAGGAAAAAAGAAAGAAAAAAGAAAACTCTAGACTCTTTTAATACTTTAATGGGAACAAAGGGTGTAAAATGACTAAAACAGCATAGAATGCTTCAAGCCTAAAAGGATTTAATAAGCATGATCAGAAGAATGATATCAGCAAAAAGTAACCTGGCTTGTACTTACTAAACATTTGATTTTTATTGGTTGGTTTTTATTTGTTGTGATGATATTGGGGCTTGAACTCAGGGTCTGACAATCTACTTCAGCATTTGGTTCATGAAACTAAACAATTTAAGCCATACCTACATTTCTGGTGTGTTGCTAGGTAACTGGAGGTAAGAGTCTACAGACTTTTCTGGGTAGGGTGGCATTGAACTGAGTAGCTGAAATCAGTGATATTTAGATAATTTATACTTTCTGTGTTTTTTTTTTTTTTTTTTGCCGGTTGTGGGGGCCTGAACTCTGGGCCTGGGTGCCGTCCCTTGGCTCTTCAGCTCAAGGCTAGCACTCTACCACCACTTGAGCCATAGCGCCACTTCCGGCTTTTTCTGCTTATGTGGTGCTGAGGAATCGAACCCAGGGCCTCAGGCATGCAAGGCAAGCGCTCTACCACTGAGCGATCTTCCCAGCCCAAGCTTTTAACTTTTGAAACACATCCATATCTAATCATTCTATTAGAGCCTATAATAATGTTTTAATGATATGCCTGCAGCTCCTGCAAACCTCTTCTTCCTACTTGGACTGCACCTTGAAGTAACACAGCATTTACTGTGGTGGGGATATAGTCTTTCAAAAGTGCTGAATATATATAACTATATAATTGAACACTAGGTGGCAAGTTTTAGATTTTCTATTAACAGGTATAAAAATTTGTGTGTGTGTGCCAGTCCTGGAACTTGAACTCAGGACCTGAGCACTGTTGCTGAGCTTCTTTTACTCAAGGCTAGTGCTCTAGCACCTGAGCCACTTCTGGCTTTTTTTTGGTCGGTTGTGGGTCTTGAACTCTGGGCCTGGATTCTGTCCCTCAACTCTTCAGCTCAAGGCAAGCACTCTACCACTTGAGCCACAGCTTCACTTCTGGCTTTCTGGTGGTTAACTGAAAGATAAGAGTCTCACAGATATTCCTCCCTGGGCTGACGTTGAACTGTGATCCTCAGACCTCAGCCTCTTGAGTAGCCAGAATTACAGGTATGAACCACCAGTGCCCACCTTTCTTCTGGCTTTTTTTTTTTGGGTCCGGTCGTGGGGCCTGAACTCTTGGGCCTGGGCGCTGTGCTGTCCCTCAACTCTTCAGCTCAAGGCTAGCACTCTACCACTTGAGCTACAGCACCACTTCTGGCTTTTTTTCTTTTTGCTTATATGGTGCTGAGGAATCAAACCCAGGGCCTCAGGCATGCAAGGCAAGCGCTCTACCACTGAGCCACCTTCCCAGCCCCTCTTCTGGCTTTTTTGATAGCTAATTTGAGATAAGAGTCTCATGGACTTTTTTTGTCCAGGTTGGCTTACCAAGATCCTCAGATCTCAACCTGTTGGGCAACTAGGTAAACCACCAGCACCCTCCAAAATTGTATACCTTTTTTTTGTTGTTGTTGTTACTCCTGGGGCTTGAACTCAGGGTCTGGACACTGTCCCTGAGCCTCTTTTGCTCAAGGCTAGCATTCTACCTCTTGAGCCATGGCACCACTTCTGGCTTTTTCTGCTTATGTGGTACTAAGGAATCGAACCCAGGACTTCATGCATGCTAGACAGGCACTCTACCACTAAGCCACATTCCCAGCCCTGTATACAATTTTTAATACCTACCTAGGTATTCTGCAAGATGATCAAATTCTGGCTTGTTGGCAATCAGCTCCTCTTTTGTGGGAATGTTTATTCCCATAAAGCATGGATATCTAATTGGTGGTGAAGCTACTCGAATGTGTACCTTGAAAAGAAATTCAAACACTCAGAATAGTTATATAAAACTTTTCATTCATTATGCAACATAAAACTGACAGACAACACTGTAACAACATATAGGTATAAGGTAAACTATGAAACTTGTTTCACTGATTAATACATGACATTTTCATTTTCTTTTACCATCTATTAATAAAAGTTTTCTTTCTTTAGATCTCATTTAATGACTCTACATTCCTAGTGCTACTTTCATATTCTGTTAACACCTGGATTGTATCTTTGTCTCCCTTTTATTTTACCATATGAAATATAGAGCTATGATCCATTAAGTTGTAACAAATATCTACTATTTACTGTTATAGAACTATTTTTCCACTGAGCACAGGAGGCTCACACCTGTAATCCTAGTTACTAAGGAGGCTGAGATTTGAGGATTGTGGTTCAAAGCCAGCCCAGACAGAAAAGTCCTCGTGAGACTCTTATCTCCAATAAACTACTCAAAAAAGCTCACAGTGGTGCTGTGGCTCTAGTGGTAGAGCGCTAGCCCTAAGACAAACAGGCTCAAGGATAGCACCTGGACCCTAAGTTCAAGCCCCAGAACCAGGGGGGAAAAAAAAGAACTATTTTCTCCAATTATTTTTAAACTTAATCTTCAAAGAAATGTTATAACTGAGTCCTATTTCATCACACCATTACATTACTTTGTACCACATTTTGCTAAACTATTCTTCTAAAGGTAGACATTTAAG
>NW_012269213.1:0-5670 GCF_000151885.1 Dipodomys ordii
GCGCCACTTCCGGCTTTTTTCTTTTTGCTTATGTGGTGCCGAGGAATCGAACCCAGGGCCTCAGGCATGCAAGGCAAGCGCTCTACCACTGAGCCTCCTTCCCAGCCCAAGAGAATGCTCTTTTTAATATACAAGAAAAAATACTGATAAAATTATTTTGAATGGCTCAGTACATCTGTAAGTTCTGGGTTCCAGAAGTTGTATAGTTCAATAGAAGGGTGTGATAAGTTGCCCCAGAGTAATGTAAGCCAAGTACTTTAGAAGGATAGGGAGAAAGATCTTCCATTTTGAGTAATCAGAAAGGATTGTTTTGCAGATGAAATTTGAACTAGATTTGGAATGGCATTGCACTAAGAAGAAATGGGGGCACAAATAGGTATTTCTAATAAAGGAAGGTGTAGGTTTTTTTGATCTTGGGATAAATAATGGTGCATAATTGAGGAGACATAGCCAAGTTAAATGAAGTGGAATGAATGGGGCAAGGCAGTTTGATAAGGTCTGTTTTACAGATACTTATTTGAGGTAATAGTGATGATAGTGATGGGTAGAGCCATCACTTTTGGGGATCCGAGGTTTGGGTTGTAGCATACCTAAAAAGGGAAGAGGGGTTACAAAATGGTAACATTTTCTGGGACGAGATCTAAGAAAACACAGTGAGATCAGAGGACGTACAGATGGAATTAACTGGTATCATCAGTATTCACAGGTTTTGGGGAGGCCAAAAAGCATGGGATCTTGAGAAAAGAATTCAGTGACTTACGAGATCATGGGTAAACAAAAAAGAATGGACTCTTAATCTTAGCAGTAGTTACAAGCTATTTTTCAAGGATTTTAGAAATGAGGTGGTGACAGTAGATACTGTATACTTACTAAGTTTGGCCTCATAAGAAAGATGTGAATTTCTGATTCACAGAAAAGGGTCAAGGATTTTTTGTTTGCTTTTTGATTTATGGTCAAAGTGCTTGTGGAGGAATTGTGCCAAAAACAGGAAGGTGAAAGCATTGATGCCTTTCTTGGTTCAGGCTACTGTGTACTGTAAAACTTAGAAACAACAGAAACTTCTCATGGTAATGGAGGATATGAAGTCTGACATTCAGACAGATTCTTCAGATGGCACCAGGGATAGCTTGTGAATGGCACCTTCTTTATATGTTCTCAAAAGGAGCAAAATAGCCTCAGGTTCCTCGTGTAAGGATATAGATACCAGTCATGAGGGAGTTTGTGATTTAATGAACCTAATTATTTCCCAGAAGGCTTAGGCCTGTATCTCCCAATAAGTTCACTTGTAGAGTTAGGATTTCAACATAAATTTTGGAAGGACACAACTTTTCATAGCAGTTGATTAAGAGAAAAGAGACATTGACATGACATTGAAAGAAGAGTTTGGGTAAAGAAAAAGACATTTTATGAAACCAGAGGGCACAGTAAGATGGCATAGGTAAGACGTGATGCACGTCATTCTATTAATTATCATGATCTCAGAGTCATTAACAAAAATGAAGAAGTTTAGAATGAAATGACGGGAAAAAAAGACTTTTAAAGACATTGTAGAAAAATAAACAAAAATGATGAAATTAGGAAGAAATGACCAAATAAATAAAAGGTGAATTAAGACTGGGTTTATCCCAAACTTTTCCATAAGACATTTTCTTAAGATTCTCAAACTAAGGTAAAAGACCTCTTGAATACAAGTTTAAAGAGTTACCCACTTTAGAACTGGAAAGTAGAGAATTGTTCATTTAGGAGTTTGAGAGATGTGCAGTTAGTTCCAAGTATCCCAGATTCTTTTAGCATTTCCCTGCCAAGTACTATACTACATTCTATAGAATTGTCCTATTTCATGTTACAACCATATAATATTTTCACCACTCTATAGATTGGGTGATTGGGTTTTAGAGAGCTTAATTTTCACAGTATTATGTTAGTATTAGTTTGAGAGCTCAATTAAAACCCAAGGAATGTGATTTTAGAGCATGCCTTTTTATCACTACTACGTTTAATATTCTAATAAAAGTATAATGTAAGCCACATATAGCATTTTAAATGTAATAGTCAAATTTAAAGAAGATTAAAAAGAGGATGAATGGGATGGTGTAGGCTTGTAATCCAAGTAATTGAGGACAGGAGGAAGCAGAGGATCACAAGTTTGAGGCCCACCTGGGATACAAAAAGAGATTCTTTCTTAAAAAACATGTTAAGTTGGACATAGTGGTTCACAACTATAATTCCTATAATTTTGAGGCCAGGATCAAAAAGGTAGTGATTTAAGGCAAGCACGGACAAAAGGTTAGGAAGAGCCCATCTCAACTACAAAAACATTGGACATGGTAGAACATACCAGTTATTCTAGCTATGCAAGGGAAGAAAAGGGTTCCTTACTTCTGCAGTTTATATAATGATTTCTTACTATTGAATGGCACAATTTTAAGCCCTTTTATAGAAACAATATTTCATATATTATTTCCTTGTTTTACAACAAGGTCTCACTGTTCAAGGCTGGCCTTGAACTCCTGCCTCAGTCTCCTGATTGTGGTGTTTACAGGTATGTTCTACCACACTTAGCTCTTACTTAAATGCTATTTAATTTTATTCTTACAATAAATCAGTGAAGTATTAGTTCCATTTTTTTTCAGATAGTGATTTTGTGTGTGCACATGTGCATGTGTGCCAGTAAAAGGGCTTGAACTAAGCCTCACACTTTTGATCATCTTGCTAGCATTATACTTGAATCAGATCCCCAATCTGCATTTCATTGGTTAATTGGGAGATAGAGTCTCGGACTCTTCTGCTTGGGCTGGCTTCAAACCATAGTCTTCTAATCTCAGCCTCCTGAGTAGTTAGGATTTACAGTTGTGAGCCATTAATGCCAGGCTTAAGGATTTTTTTTTTCAAATTCTTTATTGTGATTAAGTGATTACATAATTTCCCAAATTTCACAGTATTGTGGGATAGTGATGCTTAGTTAAAGTCACAAACACATTCTAATTTTCATGGGGCGAATTATCTATGGTGGTCTATAACATTTATGAGTTCTATGAGCTTTGCAATACAGTTATTTCTTCCACATTGGGTGATATGTACATTTCTTTTGTTTTGCATAGCATCAGCTGTTCACTCTTTCCCACTTGTTCCCTCCCTGCCATCGCTGCCATTGAGTTGCTTAGTTCATTTTGATCAATGTCAAGTGCAGCTGATGGGTCCTGCTGTTGTATGTTTTTCCGTGATTCCGTCTAGTTCTGTGTCATCCTCCTGGTTTCCCTCCAGCATGCACATATATACCATACGTGGATTAACAGGATGGGGTTATTTGGTATTGATTCGACCAGATGAGTGGAAGTCCTTTGTTTCTTAAGTCTTGTTAATTTTGTCGTATTACCTTACATTTTGGATTTAACATCCACTTATCAGGGAGACCATGTGCATTTGTCTCTTTGCTCTTGGCTTACCTCACTCAACATGATTTCTTCTAGCTCCATCCATTATTTTGTCCTTTCTAATGGCTGAATAATATTCCAGTGTGTAGGTACCACAATTTTTGGATCCATTCATCTGTGGTGGGACATCTGGGTTATTTCCATATCCTGGCTATTGTGAACAATGCTGCAATAAACATGGAGGTGCATGTGTCCTTGTATACTGGTTCCTGTTGTTCAGGATAGATGCCTAGAAGTGGTATGACTGGGTCATAAAGGAGGTCAATATTTAGCTTTCTAGGACCCTCCAGAATGCTTTCCAAAGTGGTTGTATAAGTGTACATTCCCACCAGCAGTGTAATAGGGTTCCTCTTTCTCCGTATCCCCTCCAGCATTTGTCCTTGGCTGACTTTAGGATGTGGGCTATTCTGACAGGTAAGGTGGTATCTCAGGGTTGTCTTTATTTGCATTTCCTTTACAACCAGGGATGTTGTTTCTTTGCCATTTTTATCTCTTCTGAGAAGTTTCCTTAGTTCCCTTGCCCATTTAGTAATTGGTTTGTTAGGTTTTGGAGGGATTAGTTTCTTGAGTTTCCTGTATATACTGGATATTAACCCCTTGTCTCATATATTGCTGGTAAATATTTTTTCCCACTTAGTTGGTTGTCTTTCTAGCTTGGTTGCTATAGCTTTAGCGGTGCAGAAACTTTTTATTTTAAGGTATCCCATTTGTCAAGTGTCTCTCCAATTTGTTGTGACACTGGGACTCTGTTCAGGAAGTTCCTGCCTGTGCCTATAAGTTCAAGGGTCTCTCCTACCCAGTCCTGCAGTAGTTTCAGAGTTTCAGGTTTGATGTTAAGATCTTTAATCCATTTTGAATTGATGTTGGTGCATGGTGATAGGCTGGGGTCCACTTTTAGTTTTCCGCATGTGGCTGCCCAGTTTTCCCAGCACCAGTAGTTGAAGAGGTTGTTTCTTCCACTGTATGTCTTTGGCTCCTTTGTCAAATATCAGCTGACTGTAGGCATGAGGTTTTATTTCTGGATCTTCTATTTCATTGGTCTTCAGGTCTGTTTTTGTGCCAGTACCATGCTGTCTTTGTTATTATGGCTCTACAGTAGAGTTTGAAGTCTGGCAACGAGATCCCTCCCATGTTGTCTTTTTTGCCTAGAATTGTTTTGGCTATTCTAGGTCTTTTGTTGTTCCATATGAATTTTTGGACTGTTTTCCATATTTCAGAAATGGATGTCATTGGGATTTTCATAAGAATTGTATTGAATTTATATATTAATTTTGGCAGTATGGCCATTTTCATTATATTAAGTGTGCCTATCCAAGAGCATGGAAAGTCTTTCCATTTCCTGGTGTCTTCTGTAGTTTCTTAAGTTTTTATAGTTTTCATTATATAGTTCTTTTACATCTTTGGTTAGGTTAATTCCTAAATATTTTATTTTTGGGGAGGTTATTGTGAATGGGGTTGCTTCCTTTATTTCCCTCTCTGCTTGTACATTGTCAGTGTACAGTAAGGCAACCGATTTTTGTGGGTTTATTTTGTATCCTGCTACTTTGCTGAAGTGATTTATAATTTCTAAGAGTTTGGGGGTGGAGTTTTTGGGATCATGAAGATATAGTATCATGTCATCTGCAAAAAGGGATAGTTTAACTTCTTCTTTCCCTATGCGGATCCCTTTAATGTCTTTTTCTTGCCTTATTGCCCTGGCTAAGGGTTCCAGGACTATATTGAAGAGGAGTGGAGACAATGGGCATCCTTGCCTTGTTCCTGATTTTAGGAGAATTGGTTGTAGTTTTTCCCCTCTAAGTATAATATTGGCTATTGGTCTGCTGTATATGGCTTTTATTGTTTTAAGGATTGTTCCTTCTATTCCTATTTTCTCCAGAGCTTTTAACATGAATGAATGTTGTATTTTATCAAAAGCCTTTTCTGCATCAGATGAGATAATCATGTGATTCTTGACCTTGGCTCTGTTGATGAGTTGGATTGTATTTATTGATTTACATATGTTAAACCATCCCTGCATCTCTGGTATGAAGCCCACCTGGTCATAGTGTATTTTTTTTTGGGGGGGGGGGTCGGGTCGTGGGACCTGAACTCTGGGCCTGGGCGCTGTCCCTCAGCTCTTCAGCTCAAGGCTAGTGCGCTACCACTTGAGCCACAGCGACACTTCTGGCTTTTTTTCTTTTTGCTTATGTGGTGCTGAGGAATCGAACCCAGGGCCTCATGCATGCAAGGCAAGCAC
>NW_012269213.1:8150-11213 GCF_000151885.1 Dipodomys ordii
TTGGTCCGGTTGTGGGGCCTAAACTCTGGACCTGAGCACTGTCCCTCAGCTCTTCAGCTCAAGGCTAGTGCCCTACCACTTGAGCCATAGCACCACTTCCGGCTTTTTTCTTTTTGCTTATGTGGTGCTGAGGAATCGAACCCAGGGCCTCAGGCATGCAAGACAAGCGCTCTACCACTGAGTCAACTTCCCAGCCCCAAAGAAGAAATCTTTTTAGGATACATTATTTTCTAGAATTCCAAAAGTTTATTTGTCTTTAGTGATTTGTGAGTTAGATCAAGGCATACTTGGTATAGACATTAAGGGAATACACACAAGGTAAAAATCTCTAATCTGATTCATGTCTGTAATCCACAGCTGTTGTGAAGCCAGGGTCAGGAAGATGGTGGTGGTTCAAGGCCAGTATGAGATAAAAGTTAGGGAGACTACATCTTAACAAAAAAAAAAATCTGGACATTAGAACAAAGGAAAGAATAAGTAAGAAGGCCAACCTGGACAAAAACATGAGATCTTACCTCAAAAATAACTAGTATAAAAGGGCTGAAGGTATGGCACAGGTGGTAGAGCACTTGCCTACAAGTTGAAGGTCCTGAGTTCAAACCCTATTACTGGCCAAAAGAAAAATCCCTAACTTGTGATTGGTACCAAGATTCAGTTACTTAATCATTTAGTTAACTTTTGTCAACCTAAATTAAAAAAGAAACAAAAAACCCACCAACAACAGTGGGAGTACTTAAGCTGCATGTTGCATTGGTGACAGTGATTAATCATAAGTGGTGTTAGTATGAGGAGTAAGGCAGATGTCCTTGCAGAAATACATTTTACATGAGGTTGACTCTATACAAGTTTCATTTGTGTGTGTGTGTGTGCTGCTACATAAGGCTTGAACTCAAGGCCTTGAGGTCCTGCTCAGCTTTTTCACTGAAGTCTGACACTCTACCACTTGAGCCACACCTCCACTACCAACTCTTTGCTTGTTAATTACAGATAAGAATCTCACAGATTTTTCTGCCTGAGCTACCTTCAAAACTGGGATTCTTGGATGTCAGCCTCTTGAGTCATTAGGATTGTAGGTATAAGTTAAGCAGGCTATCAAGCTTGCAAGATAGCTATATAATATACAATGATAATTATAGTCAGGCAATCATCTAAAAATCTTTTCTTAGAGCCTCCTGTCCTTACTTTTGTGTGTGTGATACAACTTTTACATTTCTTTTATATCTTGAATTTTAATAGTAATAATGTTTACTAAGTACCTCCATTTCATGTTTAGAGGATTAAATTCACTCCCATATTTAAAGTAATTAGCATGGTGTCTAACTTACTATAGTACACATGTAATAAATGATGATCTTGATGATGATGTCTTCATTATTTTAATTAGTGTGGACTAGGTGTACAATGGTCAAGAGTCATGGAGGCAAGGAAATTCTCTTGTGTAATGCTGGGAGTTACACTACACAAAGAGAAGCTATAAAGGATGATCTAGGGCTGGAGGTCTTGGTTTTAGAATGGTAGCACAAGTGTTGGGTACTGGGCTTAGTACTCAGCATCAGCAAAAGAAAAAAAAAGGCAATTGTGAGAGAGAGAAAAGATCTTAATAGTATTATTTAGGAATGAATTATTCTGATAGGAATATCTAGAGTTTGAGTGAGGGATTATAGCAGGCAGATGTAACACTTGATTGGATTTTACTTGGAGAAAAACTAGGATTGCAGATTCCAATGACAATTACATATAAACCTTGGGAGAGAAATTAGGTAAATAGTTTTCTCCCTCTAATGTTATTGTGTATTATTTTTTAATCCACTTTGGTCATTAGACCCAATCTATTTACCTACTTTGTATACCTTTAAGATTCCATTGTCAAACACATCAATTTAATGTCCATATTTTCTACTAATCATTGCCTTTATATTCACTGGTATATTTTATCTTTATGTTTATTTTTCCATCTAATCTTGTTTTAAAACTATTTTCCTTGTTACTTCATAATTTTTTTTACCTCCTAGGTAATTAGATTACATGTCAACAGAGTGCTTGCTTGGATTTAAGTCTCTGCCTTTCAATAACTGAATGACATTGAATACATTTCCATGTTTCTTCTCTGCCTCAGCTATCTATAAAAAATGGAGATAATGGGGAACCTGTTTCAGAGGGTGTTGATTAACACTGAATGAATGTCCTTAAAATACAGTCTGGCATATAGTAAGGCTAAATAAATGTGAGTTGTTGTATCATTATTGCTATCTTTTTTATTAGTCAGGAAGGTATAACTTCTCATTTTTACAGTTCTAGTACTCTACTAAAAGCCAGAATGAAACAGTTGCCTGCTGCAACAGTTCGCCTCCTTTCAAGTTCTCAGATAATCACTTCCGTGCTCAGTGTTGTGAAAGAACTCATTGAGAACTCTTTGGATGCTGGTGCCACAAGCATAGAGGTTAAGCTGGTGAGTATCCTCCAGGAATTGAATGCCTTCAAAGCCAAAAGGACTTGATAAGAGGTCTCATTTCTAAATTATTACCTTCTTTTTATGTACTTGCTGCCTTCTTCCCAGGATATTAACATTTTGGCTTATGAGTATATTCTTCATTTTTCCTTTTTGTTTTTTGAGACAAGATCTGCTGTATAGACCAAACTGTCCTCAAACTCCCATCCGCGTACCTCTGCTCTCCAGTGCTGGCACCATGTTACTTGGTCCGTAGGAATGTAGTCAAAATAAATTTTAATTTAAATCAACAGTGTGGTTAGAGTAAACAATTTTAAAAGGACACATATACTTTTAAGACTCTGTCACCCAGCATATCAATCTAACATTCAGATTTTCTACTATTAATTGCCTTTGTTTATTCATATTTAGTGGTATTGTATTTCATATGTATCTTTCATTTTTCCATCTAATCTTATTTTAAAGCGAATTACCTTGTTACTGTATAGTTTTGTTGTTTTCTTTTTTTTTTTGGTCGGTCGTGGGGCTTGAACTCTGGGCTTGGGCGCTGTCCCTCAGCTCTTCAGCTCAAGGCAAGCGCTCTACCACTTGAGCTACAGCGCCACTTCCGGTTT
>NW_012269214.1:0-3321 GCF_000151885.1 Dipodomys ordii
GGGGGGGGGCTGTGCCCTCCTGAGGCTCACCCTGGCCAGCACTGGACCTCCAGACGGGCGCTGTGGACGGGGGAGGGGGGCTGGGCCCTTGTCAGGCTCCCACTGAGCCGCAGTATATGCACTTGCCTCTCTTGGTAGGTCCGATTGCTTTCTGCGTCAGGACTTGTCTGTTCCTTCCCCTGTGGAATGCTGTGGCCCTTGAGACCCACGAGCTCTGGTGGGCAGCTCTTTGGAAGCCTGTGGCCCTCCTCCTCCTCCTCCTCCTGAGTTTAGTGTCTGCTGTTCTCTGCCAGAGTGCAGGCCCCTGCTGTTGTACAGCGCTAGCTCTGTCCACTTGAGCCTGCTGGACCGGGTGAACGTTTATGAGCAGGGGCCTACCCTTCCTCCCTGGTTGCTTACTTACTGTGAGTTTGTTGGACGGATTTCTGCCTTTGAATTCTCCACTATTCTAGTGTCTCACTCATCTTCATGCTTTGGGAGGTCAAGTGTTCAGACCTGGTGGAAAGCCTGTGTCTTTCCAAACTTTCCCCCACTTAAAAAGAGTTTATTTTTCTTTATTTCCCTACGTAATATTTCAGGCTCATCTTGCGCCTACAATCAGCCATTTCTTTGAAGTGCTCTGGTTCTTCATAGTACTGAAATGTTCAAAGACCAAGACCTGGGTACTCAGTGTGCTTTTTGCTACAGAATGTCCTTTCAGAGTTGGAAGAGGCATGTATATTTACATGTGTGTCAACATGCATGTGTGAGAGTACATATACAAACAACACATACATATAATATATATAAAACACGCATATGTAAAATAAATGATTCTGCAAGTTCTTTTCTCACTATCCATACCCTTAGGTGTCAATGATATTTCAAGGCTTGTCTCTTTTCTGATTCTGCAAGCTGTTCTGCACTTATTTTTTAATATTTTTAATTTTTTTGTTCTGTACTTTTTGAAGCATTTATCAATGGAATCATTTTCTTGATTACTTTCTGGTCAAAAATAACATATCTGATGCAGTAACTCAAGTGGTAGAACACTTACGTAGCACAGGGTCCTTAGTTCAGTCCCCAGTAAAACACATGCAAAATACACATACAGAGAGAGAGAGAGAGAGAGAGACAGGGAGAGACAGACAGACAAAGAGACAGAGAGAGAGAGAGGAGAGAGACAGAGACAGAGAGCACAAGAAAAATAGTACAGGAATAAATCCTAATGGCCTCTTAAAAATAGGACATACAATGGTGAATAAAATCAGGCATTTAGAAGCATCTGTAAGTGTTAAGGAGCTGCTGCCTTGTGTAAGTTCCATGCCTGAGCACCTCTGTCCAAACTTCATTTCCTTTAGCAGTCAGCACTGCTGTGCTAGCTTCCTGCTGTCAGCCTGCACTGCCATAGGACTTGTGATCCTCTTGCCTCAAGCAACTGAGCACTAGATTTCAGGGATCCCCATCATACCTGGCTCCTAAGCTTTGGTCTCCTCGATTCCATTAGTTCTTTCACCCTCAGGACGTCTTCCATCCACACAGTGAATCCTGCCCTTCCGTGTGGCCCATCACTGTTTTGTGCTGTGCCATTGCTTTAGAACACAGGCTCTTCTCAGGGTCACTGCTGCCTGTCTCAGGTGCTTGTGTTCTGGAACCCCATGGCTCCATCTTCTCCCCCTCCACTTTGTTCCAGAGATGCATCATTCTCATTGTAAGTTCCTGGTGGCCTTGATTTGACAGAATTTTACATGTCCAAGTGCCTTGTGTAAGACTCTGGGGTCCAGACCTTGGACATACAATTAATTCTTACTTGCTTTCTATTTCTCCCAGTGGCCATTTGTTGGTTGGCTGGAGTCTGCCTCAGCATGCTGATTTTCCTCAGATAGTTTCTCTGTTAGCTGGTAAAGATTGTTTGTGGTAGGGTCCAGCTCTTGTTGTGACCTCTTGCTGAGTGTGGCACCAAGTACATATGGTAGTCGGTCACTAGAAATGGTGAATGTCTGCTGTCTTGTGGGTACTGAGTGCTCAGTGTGCCCAGCTCCAGCCATGGCCAGATGCTCCGTACCGTGCTGCCCTCGGCTGGCTGCCACACACTCAGGGCAGTGCTGGAGGCAGGGGCTGCCCCCTGCTGCGCAGAGCCGTTCCCTTCATCCACTCCCAGGTTGCATCTGGTTTCTCTCTATTGACTTTTCCATGGAACGCAGTGTTCTTCCTGATACAGACTCCTTTCTTGCATTCCGCTTTCCTTTACAATTCTGTAGATTTCACTCATCTCTTTTCCTCCTAGACAATCTCGTGTCACTTAATGACAGGGATAGATTCAGAGAAATGCATTGTTTGGTGATTTTGTCCTTCTGCATACCACAAGATCTACCCAGATACCCTCTTAACAAGAGAAATGTAAATGTGAGATGAATGAGATTTCTGTTGGGGTCCTCTGGCCGACTGTTTATAGCACACTGTCTTTATAAGTAATAGGAGCATATTCTGGGCTGAGTTTTGGTAGTAAACGTCTTATTGATGGTCAGAGGTTGGCCTTGGGCAAAAGCAATATGCTGCTTGGCAAAAATAAATTAAAGCAAAAAGGGTTAGGGGGATGACTCAAGAGGTAGAGCATTTGCTTAGGAAGTGCAGTGCCTAAAATTCAGACCCCATTGCCAAGTGGGGGGTACACTCTAAAATAACAATAAAAAGTCTAGTAGAAGGGAATACATAAACAGCAACCTTGCTGTTTATTATCATGGGCAGATACTAGGTGCTGAACACAACTGCATGCCTGTCTTGCTATATGACTGGGCAGTAGGGCATTGTCAGCTCCACTATAATCTTCTGGGATGCAAATGCAAATACAAATATGTATCATCTCACCATTTTCTTGGATTGGGAGCTGAGGTTGGGGTCCCTTGTGCGTGTACACTTGCTAGCCAAGGCTGCATCGCCAGAGGCCTCCAGGGAAGTGGGAGAGGAGGCTCTGTAGGACTGTGTGAGTGCCCTCCTGTCACGGCCACTCCCTTTGCTGAAGGGAGGAATCCGAGGAGAGCGTGGAGGGATCAGGGCTGCCTGTTCTTGTCGTGCAGTGTCTCTTCGATTATGCAACACCAAGTCTACCTGAGGGAGGGGGAATCACTCTGTACCTTTACAAGGTGAAGTATCAAAGAATATGTGCTCATTCTTAGCCGGGCACTAGTGGCTCACACCTATAATCCTTGCTACTCAGGAGGCTGAGATCTGAGGATCACGGTTCAGCTTGAGCAGGAAAGTCTGTGAGACTCTTATCTCCAATTAACCACTAGAAAACCTGAAGTGGTCACACACACACACACACACACACACACACACACA
>NW_012269214.1:6333-7550 GCF_000151885.1 Dipodomys ordii
GGTGGGCCTTGTCAGCTGGGGGGCGTGTGCCCGGGTGGGCCTTGTCAGCTGGGGGGCGTGTGCCCGGGTGGGCCTTGTCAGCTGGGGGGGCCGTGTGCCCGGGTGGGCCTTGTCAGCTGGGGGGGCCGTGTGCGCAGGTGGGCCCTGTCAGCTGGGGGGCCGTGTGCGCAGGTGGGCTCTGTCAGCTGGGGGGCGTGTGCCCGGGTGGGCCCTGTCAGCTGGGGGGGCCCGTGTGCGCAGGTGGGCCTTGTCAGCTGGGGGGTGTGTGCCCGGGTGGGCCCTGTCAGCTGGGGGGGGCTGTGTGCCCGGGTGGGCCCTGTCAGCTGGGGGGGGCGTGTGCCCGGGTGGGTCCTGTCAGCTGGGGGGCGTGTGCCCGGGTGGGCCCTGTCAGCTGGGGTGTGTGTGCCCGGGTGGGCCCTGTCAGCTGGGGGGCCTGTGTGCGCAGGTGGGCCCTGTCAGCTGGGGGAGCGTGTGCCCGGGTGGGCCCTGTCAGCTGGGGGCCGTGTGCCCGGGTGTGTCCTGTCAGCTGGGGGCCGTGTGCCCGGGTGGGCCCTGTCAGCTGGGGGGTGTGTGTGCCCGGGTGGGCCCTGTCAGCTGGGGGCCGTGTGCCCGGGTAGGTCCTGTCAGCTGGGGGGGCCGTGTGCCCGGGTGGGCCCTGTCAGCTGGGGGGCCGTGTGCCCGGGTGGGCCCTGTCAGCTGGGGGGCGTGTGCCCGGGTGGGCCTTGTCAGCTGGGGGGCGTGAGCCCAGGTGGGCCCTGTCAGCTGGGGGCCGTGTGCGCAGGTGGGTCCTGTCATCTAGGGGGGGGCCGTGTGCGCAGGTGGGCCCTGTCAGCTGGGGGGCTGTGTGCGCAGGTGGGCCCTGTCATCTAGGGGGGCTGTGTGCGCAGGTGGGCCCTGTCAGCTGGGGGGGGGCGTGTGCGCAGGTGGGCCCTGTCAGCTGGGGGCCGTGTGCCCGGGTGGGCCCTGTCAGCTGGGGGGGCTGTGTGCCCGGGTGGGCCCTGTCAGCTGGGGGGCGTGTGCCCGGGTGGGCCCTGTCAGCTGGGGGGGGTGTGCCCGGGTGGGCCCTGTCAGCTGGGGGGGGCTGTGTGCCCGGGTGGGCCCTGTCAGCTGGGGGCTGTGTGCACAGGTGGGCCCTGTCAGCTGGGGGGCGTGTGCCCGGGTGGGCCCTGTCAGCTGGGGGGGGCCGTGTGCCCGGGTGGGCCCTGTCAGCTGGGGGG
>NW_012269215.1:0-2386 GCF_000151885.1 Dipodomys ordii
AAATAAGGGAAACCATGGGACCTATGTTTCTTTGGGCCTGGCTTACTTCACTTAATATAATTTTTTCCAAGTTTTTCCATTTCCTAACAAATCGAGTTGTAGAACTCTTGCCTAGCAAGCATAAGACTCCGAGTTCAAACCCCAGTACTGCCAGCAAACAACAAACAAATGGAAATCAATATCTAAAACACCAATGACCATAAAGATAGAGTGGAAGGATAATATGGAATAGACTAAAAAGATAAAAATTAATATTAGAAAAGATTAAAATAAGATTAAGAAAGTATTACAGAGAAATGATCCAAATAAACTAATTTAAAAGATAAAGTAACATTTAGATACAGATATATAAAGAAAAATACTGAGGGGGAAAACACAATAAAATGAATTCAAACAAAAATTTTAAATGGAACAGTTGCTCTTTGTTGAAGAAGTGGAGATGTCTTTCTTTTGCAGGCTTCTGTTTTTGGAATTCACCAGGTGTGAACAAGTGTGTTCCCATTAAATAGGTCAAACGTAATAGGTCATTATGGAGACCAAGTCCTGTGTTGATTTCCTTGTGGTCCAATGGCCCAGCCAGGGCTATCTTCATACCAGTGAGCTCTGTGTGCTGACCCTGGGCATAGTGACTACAGGAGCCTCCTAGAGCTGAGCCTGTGGACTGCTGGATGTGCAGTCAGACCTGAGGCCTTCCACCAGTGCTTTCATGGGCATAAGAAATACTCAAGCAATAGTAATTTCTATTCTACACATCCTACAGTCGACTATCTCAGGTCAAGTCTGTTCTCTTCACATATCTTATGGAAATGTTAGAATTTCTGGAAGTTTCAAAGTGCTATGAGGGCCTTATGTTGTTCTGGGACCCCAGAGTAGCTACAAACTTTAACATCATTGAATGTACAAAGGATCACTTCAGAATTGTCTGATTTGTCACAAGAACAAGCCTCACTATTCTAATACATGATATTTAGGACTATTTGATATTGAGATGTTTCTAATGAGCACTTGTTTGAATTTTTTTAATTATCGTTATTATTTAAACTAACCATAGATATCTTTGGTCTTTCCAGCAGATTCATTACTATCAAAGGATAATGGAACTTCTGTTTATCAATTTATAAAATTTAAAGAGGAAGTTACTCTAAGCACACTTAAGGTAAGTCTGAAAAAAAAGTTCAAATCATAGTCAATCAGTTATCAAAATGCTCACTTTTAAGCCCTGAAGAGGCTCATTTTCAAAGTAGTGCTTGATCTTAGGAGACCAGATAGAGTTTCTTGCATAAAGCATGAATCTGCCCAGGGGCATCAGAGTTTGACTTTGCAACCTGAAAAGTGCAGCTGCAGATGAGATTTATTGTTTGAGGTCCCCTCTCTAATTTCCTAATCATAGTGATGAGAACATTAGCAGCATCAATTCCCATTTATTCCATGCTTACCATGTGAAAGGTAGCTTGCAAGCTTTATTTATTTTGCACAGCTTAATGATGTAGGAACTAAAAATTTCTGAACTATGCTATGCTGAATCATGAGAAAAATGAGGCTTAAGTAGTTTTTGAAATGCCACAAAAGTAAGAAAATATGGATCTGGGAATAAGACCTATGTTTTTTGACTTAAAATATTTGCTCTTAACCATTATGTAAATTGCTTTAAGATTTATGTGATCTTTCTTTCTCTATACCAGCAAGTTTTAGAGACCTGTTGCTTGAAAGATGGGCTGCTTCTTTTTATCATCTGCTTTGACAAATTGCTACTTACTACCAGTTATCTACTGTAAAATGTTTCATTATCTTTATCAGTTGGATAGCCATGGTTTAAAATTTAAAAGTCAGGTTTTCCTCATTATTTACAGATTCTGTTTGATAATTTGTAAATCTGCTAGAATTTACCACCTCATAATTAAATATTAATTATGATACTTTTTTGATCATTCATGGACATGCTTACATCATAGAACAACATGCCCAGAGTGTACACTGCCAAACAAGATTTCAGTTCTCATACTGTCAGCAGGTGTTCCTTTCCATACTCTCTTGGTCTGTTTCATATAGGTTAGAAATATTTGATAACAGAAGAGGTTCAGATTTTAGAGTTTTATAGACTTTGCCAGTCAAGCAGCCCTAATTCAACTATCCACAGGTAAGTTCATGTTAGGGGAATGAACCCCAAGATAAGTATTCAAATGTTTTTTCCCTTTCATGCAATTGTTTCTAGCATATTTATAAGATGATTTCTTTGTTGCTTTGTATGTCCCTCCCCCACGGTATAACCCATGCTTTCACTGTGTTTGATGTTGGTATAATTTGTGGAGGGGAAGGAAAAAACAAATTGTTTAACTAGGGATACAGGTGGACCCATTGCAACAATGAGATGTACAAGTTGTTATGT
>NW_012269215.1:5261-7024 GCF_000151885.1 Dipodomys ordii
CTTTCCAAAGTGGTTGAACAAGTTTATATTCCCACCAACAATGAATTAAGGTTCCCTTCTGTCCACATCCCCTCCAGCATCTGTTGTTGCTAGAGTTCTTGATTTTTACCATTCTAACTGGAGTGAGGTGTAGTATCTCAAAGTTGTTTTGATTTGCATTTCTTTTATGGCTAGGGATGTTGAGCATTTCTTCATGTGTCTATTGGCCATCCTTCTTTCTTCTTTCTTCTTCAGAGAAGTTTCTCTTTAAGTCTTTAGCCCACTTATTTATTGGGAAGTGAAATGTAACATCTTTTAAATACACTGTTAGTGTTAGATTCTGTTTTGTTTAACTTGCTTTCTGATTCTTTTGTTTTCTCATTATCTCTTTTACTACCTGCCTCTGATATAAAAATGAGGATACAAAGATAAATAGAAT
This sequence comes from Dipodomys ordii, assembly GCF_000151885.1. Lineage (NCBI taxonomy): Eukaryota > Metazoa > Chordata > Mammalia > Rodentia > Heteromyidae > Dipodomys > Dipodomys ordii. The sequence goes on from NW_012269215.1 coordinate 5,680, forward strand.
ATAGTTCCTTTATCTAAATACTAGTTAATGTATAAATAATGGTAAAATATACACTATTACAGTGCTTTTTATGATTGATAATACTGAAATGTACTTGCAAGAATTTTTCATACAAGTTGTGCTGAACTCTTCATTATGAGGTCTTCTGACATATACACTAATCATCCACAGAATAATACATATTTCTTATTAATTCACTAAAATAATTTTGAGTACTTAAAATATATTAGACACTATTTTAAGATCTTGGGATAGATTAGTGTCATGATGGTCACATAAAGGGTATAATAATTCAGACAAAAGTCTTATTCTCTTGAAGTTTGTTTCTCTAGTAGATAATAAGCAAGCTGATAAGAAACTCTGAGAATAGTAAGTCAGTATACAATATGTTCAGAAATGGTAAGTGCTTTGAAGGCTCTCAGGATGAAAGGTGAGGGGAATGTGGTAGTGTTACCATCATAAAATGTGTGGTTATAATAGAGTATGTTCAGTGGCAGATAACCTTCAGATTCTACCACTCTTTTCTTCTACTTATACCAGGGGCAAGCAGATAAGAAATCCCTGTTAGTCTTCTGTTTAGTAGCCCAAGTGTAGGATCTCTTACTGGAGGCCACCCAGTAATCACCATAATACTCAAAGCCAGTCTCCTTTCTTTGTTCTCTGAAGACATGTCTAATCTTCTGGGAGCTTGTCCTGCTCTTCATGAGAAACCTCATTATGTGCTCAACTAACCTTGTATACTTTTGTTATAGGTGATATACATGTGTTTTTGAGAGCTGTCCTGTAATTAGCCACATCTAAATTTGATTTTACACTCAAGACCATATCACTTTGGGAGGAACTTTCAGTTTTTGTGTTTTCTAAGTCTGCTAGTGACATTATCTGGGTATAATTTTTAGGTGTGGAAAGGGGTACTGAGAAAAATCTTGAGCTGTATTAGTTTACAGTTTTGTGACATTCATAGCTATCTTTAAGGTTACAATGATAATCTATTATTGTTAAAATAGGCTTAGAGTAATACTAGTAAAATACTTTTTTGTGTGACTGTAGTGGGGCTTGAACTCATGGCCTGGGCACTATCACTTAGGTTTTTTGCTCAAGGCTGGTATTCTACTACTTGAGCCACAGTTCTGCTTCCAGTCTTTTAGTAATTGGAGATACAAGCCACATATTTTCCTAATGAGTTGGCTTTGAACCACAATCCTCAGATCTTAGCCTCCTGAGTAGCTAGAATAATGTAACAACAATCAGTGCTTGACTTACTTTTAATAGTGTACTCTTCCTCTCCACTGAAGTTTGAAGAAAGAACTTTAAATATATGATTTCCTATTGAACTCTTTTTTTT
>NW_012269216.1:0-3518 GCF_000151885.1 Dipodomys ordii
TTCCTAATTTCAGATTTTCATTCCTTCCTATACCTATTTCAGACAAAGCTTTAAAAAATACCTTAACCAGGAAGATAGTAATCTTGCCTATAGGAGCTTCAGCTTGATTGCCACTCCATTATTGCCACTCTATAGTCTTATAGAATAAGAATGTATTAATTTATAATTTGTAACTAGCCTGTCCCTATAAGTTCAAGAAATCAGAAATGCACTAAAAGTTTTAGTTTTGGGGGAAAAATATGCTCATAACTGTGATTAAAATTTCCTAGCTCATACAATGCATTATTTTTTAATTTTCTTGCTTTAGATACATTAAAACAGATGTTAAATTAGGTCAGCAGGAGGCTATTGGCTTAATATTAATGTAAGAATAGTAACCTAAGTAACTGAATTCTACCTTAGGTGCCTCCTTTTTATAATGCATAGCCAAGTTAGAGACAATAACAAGGAAATGAGCTTCAGTCCATCACTGACTGCTAACTGATCAGACTATGTCCAAATAAGGAAAAAAGTGTCCCTATAACTAATCAAGCTACCCCTATACTATACCCTATACCATAGCATTCTGTCTATAAATAGTCACTGCCCTTCAGTTTCAGAGAGGCACCCTCTAAGTGCTGCCTGATTCATGATTTATTAGGGGTTTGCCTTGGTTTTATTCATTGTTATTTTTTTTTTGGTGGGAGGGGGGTACTCTAATAAACTGTTAAGTTAAATTTGTCAAAATTATTATTTGTTTTTCTTTCATCGGAAACAATTGTTCCCAATTGTAATGAGATTTTTCTCCTAATTAGAATCATATACTAGTAATGGTAAGCAAAGCTGTTCTTCAGAACATTGTTTTTGGAAAGATGTGTTAGTTTGAGTCCTCTGACAAACACATACCAAGAGAATTAGTTGTGTCTGATAGGCAGCTGCTAAGATTTCCCTACACCCACACACACATCAGTGATCCTCTCTTTCTGGTATTATAGCCTTGAAAAATTCCCTCCTCTTAAGTGTAGATGGCCATGTGACTTTATTTTAACCAGGTAGAATATAGAAAAGTATTAGGATTTTATTTCTACAAAATTTTCCGATTTCCAGATTGCACAAAGATTCCCTCCTACTCACTTTAATGAAGTAAATCACCACAGAGGGAGGACTCCATGGCGAAGGACTAAGGAAAGTTTCCAGCCAAAAGTCAACCAGGGATTGAGACTGCAGAACAGTTCATAAAAAACGAAACCCAGCCTGTCCTTCTGTAATGACGGACTGGCTGACCTTGACTACAACCTTTTGAGAGTCAACTAAAGAGAGGTTCCAATGAAGCCATGATAACAGTAACGAAGTGAAAGTGAATATGCATTATTCTAACAAGATGCTAAGTTTGGAGACAATTTGTTACATGGCAATCGATAACTAATACAATATGTAAATAAATACATTGGGAAGAAAGAGAAGGTAGCTGAAAAGTCTTCTACTTGTGATGTAGGTCTGAAACATAATAAGGAACAAGGAAGGAAAACTGGGCTGGAAGCGTCATAGACTGTGGTGTTGCTCTAGGCAAAATTGTCCATTAGGAAGATCTCACCCTCTTGCTGTAATAACCCTTAGACCACTTACCATTCTCAGTCACTGAATGGAAGCAGTCTGGAGAAACTACAGTCCTGGCAATCTAGTGTTAAAACTATAAGGATGGAGTTTGGATCTTCACAGCAGGATACCTGGCTGTACATTTCTATACTACAAATGTACACTTCTGTACCACCAAAGAAAACTAAAATCATAATACTGAAAACAGGAAAAGTATCTTTCTACAAATCACATTGCTTAAGATAGGATATACAATCCTGTCTATATGACAGTCTGTTCTTGGTCATGTTGCATGAGATAGGCAGAGAAGCAAGAGGCCAGGAGTTGGGGTGTGGGTGGGGGGAATCATGAAAAGCCAGAGTATAAGTTCTATCATCACTGCTCTGCACTGGCTGAAAAATACCCCATCTGATGGATGGACAGCCTCATCCCCTTTGATTATAAAGCTCTTGCTCTATTGTGCAGGGAATAAAAGCTGATTGCTTTCTCATTCAAAAACATATTTTCTCAAAATATTTCTTTAAGAACAAGAAAGGGTGAGAATGACATAACAGAAGGGAAAACATGACTTCAAGAATTATAAGATGAAATGAGGGACAGAGAGAAATATCAACATGTCTTTATGCTTCTGAGTAGTTATTGAACATATTTCACCAAGCATAAAACTGTCTTTTATTTTACAAAGCAGTAATAATCCATGCATAGTACTTATTAAACATATTTCAGTAAGCATGAAATTGTCCTTCATTTTACAAAGCAGTAATAATTCACACATACATAGGAGGATGAATATGATTATCAACACCTTTTAAGTTAATTTGGAACTATTTGCATTTATTAACTTAATTTTTTTTAGTCCTGAGGCTTGAACACAGGGACTGGGCACTGTCCCTGGACAAGTTCTTTTGGCTCAAGGCTGGCACTTTACTGCTTGAGCCACAGCCCTACTTGCGGGGTTTTTTGGGGGGGTCCAGTCATGGGCTTGAACTCGGGGCCTGGGCGCTGCCCCTCAGCTTGTCAGCTCAAGGCTAGCGCTCTACCACTTGAGCCAGAGTGCCACTTCCAGCTTTTTTTTCTGCTTATGTGGTGCTGAGGAATCGAACCCAGGGCCTCATGCATGCAAGGCAAGCGTTCTACCACTAAGCCACCTTCCCAGCCCACTTGCAGGGGTTTTTGTTTGTTTGTTTGTTGTAGTTTACTGGCAATAAGAGTCTCATGGACTTTCCTGTCCAGGCAGGCTTTGAACCATGATCCTCAGATCTCAGTCTCTTGAATTGCTAAGATTACAGGAGTGAGTCACCAGTGCCTGGCTTTGAATTAAAAATTTTAAACAATCTGGTTCACAATCATTGATTTTAGACTCATCTGTACCATACTACCTTAAAAGATACTGAAGAAAGAGCAAGGAATTTCAAAATAAGAGTAGAGTGGATGAATTATATGAAACCAGGGAGCCTACTGGCTGACCATGTTCTCAGGAGAGACTGAAGCACATTTTTTTTACTGATGTGATAAGGAATGCATTTGGTGTATCTGAGAAGCTAAATGAGTTTGATTTATTTGGGCAGACATGATTATAGGAGACACTTCCAGAAGACCAAATTTCCTGATGGATGCTATAACTTACAAATAGCAAAATACTGCATTTAATAGAGCTAATGTTGTCACAAATCAGCTGGCTGGTATCTTCCAGAAAGAAACTGTGAGTAGGCTCCCTTTGCATTGCAGGAATTCAAACTAATTTATTGCTGGGTTTACACAGCATCATTGTTTGTCAAAACAAATTATCCCTAGTACATGTTCACCTGTATACAGGCTTTTAGCCACATCAACCCACACTCTTCTGTACCAGTTTTGAAAAGATCATTCTAAGTGTCAAGAATTACTCTGAAGCATTTGTTTGTGCAATTGATATAAAACATCCCTTTCTTACTTGCAGAAGG